>NW_019385307.1:268884-296760 GCF_000671375.1 Centruroides sculpturatus | reverse complement strand
CTGGTATTGTGTACATTGTACTTTAACGTTGCACAAAATTGATGTTTGTAATAAACGTTTGTACCTTTTATATTAACAAAGACATTTATGCGTTGTCATTTTTCTGGGCGTTACACTTAATTACTTGACTTCTCTACTCTGTTTAAATAGGGTTGAACTTAAAATTTTAATATTTTTAATACTGTCTGGAATATGATACTTTTAGAGATATTACATTAACACAAATTATGTGGTTGTGCCACTAAACCAAATGTAATACGTTAACGATTAATATGCAATATAGACTAGATTCCATAAAATAAGTATAAAAGGATATAATAAATATGTATACATTTATTCAGTGGATCTTTCACAAATCTTAAAGGGTAGAAAAACAAAGTATTTAATTGATTCTACATTTATCTATACTTTTCATAATAGAAAATTGTATTAGAATATATCTAAAATTTATATTATATCTGATATTACATTACTAAAATGGTGGGTCAGCGATGCCTTTTCTACGAGACTTATTGTGTACAGTATTGACGACAGTATTGTGGTTAAAATCCTATTGATCGATTTCCATTAAACCATCGATTGAGACAACATTTACAAAAATGTAATGTTAATCCATTTAAATGTAAAAGTTATGGTCCGTGACTTCGTTTTCGATATAAACAGGTATTAACGTGTCAATGACCGAATACGTTTAAGGATATTTTGAAAAAAATGTAAACAGCATAGCGTGCACCTTATGGAAAATAAGCGCAATAAACGAACGATACAAAAGAACAATGCAATCGATGTCGATTGGTTTGTTCTTGAATTGTCTTCCCGTGCCACCAAGTGACTTTACTGCCTAAGAATTGCAGGGATCGCTTCTTTCTTTCCTGCTCCTTGCCGATTATATAACGATAAGACAAAGTCATGCGCCCTCCTAGTATCATAATAGAAAAATTATCTTTACACAAATATTTTAAAACATTGCACATACCTTTTGCGCTTCCTAAATTAAAAATATTGTAATGAGTTAATTAATACTTTTAATTTTTACATCATTTTACATTTGTATATTACTAAATATTTGTTATATTTTTGAAATTATAAATTCTAAACTTAAACGACGAAATGAAAGCTCGAATCATTCTTTATTTAGTGCAAAAATAATATTAACATAAAGCTTATTTCTCATTATTTGATATCCTCATGTATATTCCTCTACTATTTTGGCCAATATCGAAGTAAAAGTTCTTATTTTCAACTCTCATATTTTAAATCTTACAGGATAAATCGAAAACAAAAGTTACACTGTGAGAAAAATGTACACAAAACGCCGCTGTAAGATAGGTTTTGAATCATAAATTTTTTTTACTTTTAAACTAAAATGTAAAAATGCATTTCACACTTTCTAATTTTATTTAACTATTAATTCTCCTATACGTGTTATGTTTATATTTGTTTATATAATTCTTATTTTGGCATCAACTATCAATTGTTTTTTAGATCATTGTTAGTTTTGTATGAAAAAATATATTAAATAATTTATATCGACATTTACTTTCCAGTTCTACGATTTCATCGTGATGTGCATTTTCTAATATAATGTTTCTATCAATTTTTAATAATTTTTTATTCTAAGTTTATAATACGGTTTGACGCGTAGCAAATGCAGTTAAAATTTTATAAATTTCTCATCTATTTAAAACATCTCAAACGAAATTACATAAAAAAGTTTGTGTTTGCAAGTTTATCAAAAATTATATGTATTTTATGATTTCAGCAATTAATAAATTCAACATTTATAAATTATTAGTATAAATTATGAAAATATTATCTGACACCGCTAACACTCATCTTATAGCAAATTAAATTTTATTTATTTTTTGTGATTCCACCATAAATTTTTTAACCCACAATGAAAATAAATAGCGAGTAAGAATTGAAAAAGTATTCTTACATATATGAACAGATCAACTACCAAACGAACAACATTTCTCACAGCGTTTTTAATGATTTGTTTTCTAATAAAGTCAGTAATCTACCAAGCATCATTTTCATAATACACATATAAACTTTCGATATTTCCATTTTCTCAGTATTATTGGTACTAATTAATAATATAAAAGTATTACATTAATAGTGTAGAGAAACTTGTATTAATGTTAGCTCATGCTTTCATAACATTTTTGGTTTAAATCTATTGATTAAAAACAGCAGAAATTTAACGTATGTTTAACAATAAACGACACTTTTCTGTGCAAAGTATTTTGTAGAGTACTTCAAGAAGTAAACACAAAAACAATGGAAAAAAAACACGTAACTAGCAACGATTATACTGTTTAAAAGCATTTAACGAAAATAGATATAAAGTTCTTTATTTCTCTTTAAAATTTTAATATATATTTTAAATCTTACAGAATATTATAAGATTTTTAAAAACTTATTTCGTGTTTGCTGTTTTATAGTCATTTTTTAAACAATAAATATTAAATTTACATAGAAATTTACATTATTATTAATTTAACTTACCTGAGGGTCCATCTAAATAACCAATATAATAATGTATCAGTTAATATTTTAAAAGTGAAATTTACAGTTTATATGTTTGTAGTATAATTTACATTTAATTTTAATAATTTATCAACAATACACAATAAACATAATAATAATTCATTAATGGTGTGAAAAATAACAACAATTAATTTAACCCTCGTGCGATATATCAGAAGTTTTCCGGCTTAAATTTGTTTATTAAGAACAGCAAACATTTACTGTATGTTATATTATAAACTGCAATTTTGTGTGAAAAATACTTTGAATAGTATGCAAAGAAAGAAATACAAAAAAAAATAAACAAACGTGTAACTAATTAAATATATAGTGTTTAAAGACAATTAACGAAAATAGATGTTAAGCTTTTCATTTTTTATCTAGACATAAACATTTTTTCGAATATACTTAGTGTTTTCAGTTTTATAATTATTTTATTTCAAAATTAATATTAAATCCACATAAAAATAAACTTTAAAAACACATTTACATTAATAAATAGGTCACATATTTTAAATTAATTTAACTTAAATTTAATCAAATTAGTATTTATTTCTATTTTATAGATAAATAATTAAGTAATATTGAATTTTAAATATCTTCATTACACTTGATGTAATATTTTAATATGATTCTTTTTACTGTTTACTATTTTTTTAAGTACAACAAAGCTATAATTGATTGATTTATTAATACAGTAGAACCTCGATTATCCGCCCTAATTGGGGACTGGGGTTGGTCGGATAATTGAAAAGTCGGATAACCGAAAAGTATGAAAAAATCCATTATTAGTGTAGTATATTATTATATCCCATGTAATTAGTATATTAGTATATCGCTATTAACCTACTTCGCGTTGAATTTTCATCGATGTTAAGCCTAACAAAAATTTTTTAAAATAATAATCGTCGCTATTGTATCGTTAAAAATTAGAAAATTAAGCTTCGTTTAAATACTGGCTCCCTTTGATGGTCGAATGAGTGTTGCCAGCTAAAACACGTAAAAATAATATTAAAGTAGCCAAGACATAGCCAAATATTGTAGCGCCACATCACTAGCGGACATTTGAAATTTGCGGACTAGGACGGTTAACCGAGGGGTCGGTTGATCTAGGGCGGATAATCGAGGTTCTACTGTATGTTTAATAATGAAAACAGATGTAAATGTCTAGTAATGTATATTTAATTAGAATTATATATGAAAAACAAATTAAAATGCTGTAAAATTTGAGTATTATTATATTATATTTGTAAGAAATCAATTCTATAAAACAAAGAAACGGAGAAATAGAATAAAACGTTTAAAAACAAAATCATGAAATAAGTTTCTAAATATTTATGAATTAATGAAATATAACACTTTTGCAATTATTTGAAACTGGCAGATAGGCCTGGCGTTGCTCAGGCAAAAAGTAACGATAGTGAAGATTACTATTATTACGTTATAGTCAATCTTACCCATTTTTAAAAAATGCAAGAATTAGGTCCCCCTGATTTTAGACTAATTACAGAATTTTTAGATGGGTCTAAAATTATGTTCGATTTCCCGCAAAAACTAAAAAAACCGCATCTGCATTTTGCACGTCGCTTTCTTTTAGCAATTCCATTGTTACATAACACTTCCATTGTTGACATGTCCATTGTTGAAACTTCTATTCTTAACACTTCCATTGTTACTAAGCACTTCTATTGTTACTTAACACTTCCATTGTTACTAAGCACTTCTATTGTTACTTAACACTTCCATTGTAGAAACTTTAATCCTATCTCTCTCTCCCAAGGGAATTTCGAAAAATCTCTTTTTAGTGTGCATTTTCGTGACGTACCTTAACTGTGTACCAAATTTCAACTTTCAACTCGTAACCGTTTGGGCTCTGCGCTTATTATTATTATCATTATCAACTTCTCTCAATTATATAAATAAATAATTAATTATAGAATTATTGCGTTTGTTTAAAATAAAAATGTTTAATAATTTTGCACATTTTTTTTACAATTTTCATAAATGTTTGTTATTCTTGTTGTTTTTGAAATAGAAGCTTGTGTACATAGGATTAAAATAGTAAAATGTGAAATAGTAATATGTATATTGTACTCACATTTAGAACGTAATTAATTTTTTTAATACTTATGTAAACTTCAAAAAGCAATTCACGTGTCTTATCTTTTCTTGAGTATTACAATTAACTTTTCATTACAATGTTCACATTTGATCCAACTAAAGTTTATTGATCTCTTTTCAATACTGTTGTGAATGTGATATTATTGTATATATTGCACTAACACAAATTATGCGAGACTAGAGATAACAACTATTGTTAATCTGGCAAGTTTCCTTGAAAAAATGACAGGTTAAAGACATTTTATTTTATTATTCGGAAAATGTGTAATGATGTATTAGTCAGAACTACAGTTTAAGTCGCGGTGTGACCACTGAGTATATCATAAGGATCCACTGTTTTGTTGACAAGCACCAATGATAATGAAAATTTTGTAATTGTATCAAGTTTCTGATTTTTGAATTTTTATGAATAAATTAAAACTGTGGACTGTAGCTTCCCACTGTTTCCGCGACAATCACTATCTGATTGTACGCTTTGAAAATGAAATTTTAAACTGAGTTATAAAGAATTTTGTTCTTAGTGTTAAGTAACTTTAATTTTTATATTGTAACATTACTGTTAAATACCATTATTCGAACTATATATTAAATTTAAATTCTCAAGAACTATTGTTATTAAATATAACAGTAGTTCTTGAAAATACAAACATAATAAAAATATGCGTTGAGAAGTAACGATTTAGTAATATACTTAACAATTTTTTTCCCTGTTAAAGTTCATATAACTCAGCTTATTATCATTTTGAAAAACAGCACGAAACTATTTCTATTATATAATTTAATTAAAATTGTTTTTTATTTTACGTAAGTGTTAATTATATTGTAATTACTTATTACTTTATTACGAATTATTTTTAACCTAAATAAATATTTAATGATAAAAAAGCATTAAATAAAATTTAAAAAATGTAAAATGTAGTACATTTGAATACTTAACAATAGCATACGAGAGAATATATTTGCTATTTATACAAAAATACAGGGTGAAAAAGGAAGTCTCTTAACAATCCCGGAACAGAATATGAAATGTATTCAAAGAATGTACGATGAGCATATCATGTAGCGTGCATAACCTAACTAATGGAATTAAATGTCTACAAACAAATTTCGAGATAAATTCAGAATATCTATGAAATATTGAAACATAACATTTATATAAATAAATAAATTTAATTAGTAAATAATGTTAAATTTAGAGTGTACATCTCTCTAGTATAATTAACATTTAATTTAAAAAAATTTCTAACAAAACACAATAAAAATTAAAAAAAATCGTTAGTAGTGTGAAAAAAACTAGTATTAACGATTATGGATGATGTCAGAAGTTTTCTGGTTTGAATCACTTGATTACAAACAGTAAAAATTAAACGTATGTTTCAGTATAAACTGCACTTTTGTGCGCAAAATACTTTGAACAGTATGCAAAGGAAAAAATACGAAAAAATGAAAAGCAAGCGCGTAACTCATTACAATTTTAGTGCTTGAAGACAATTAACAAAAATAGATGTTAAGGTTTTCATTTTTTATCAAGACAGAAACATTTGTATAGATGTATTTAGTTTAGTGTTCTATAATTATTTTATTTAAAAATTAATATTAAATACACGTAGAAATAAACATCTAGTATTATATCAACTTACCAACTTAGTGATCTAGATAATTAATAGAATAATACGTCAGTTTATATTTTGAAAGTTAAATTTAAATGTACGATTCTCTAATATAACTAAGATATAATTTAATTTAAATTTATAAACATTTTTAAGTACCTTGATCTAATTTAATTTAAATGTATTCAATTATATATTTTATCGATAATTAATTAAGTGATGTAAAATTTCAAATACTCTTATTACACACGTAAATTATTACGATTATACAGTTTAACACCAATTAACGAAAATAGATTCTAAGTTCTTCATTTCTCATCAAAACAAAAACATTTATATGAACGGATTTAGCATTTACAGAAAATATAATTTCTTTCCATAAAATTATTTATTAAATTTACATAAAAAAGAAATTATGCGAGAAGCCGTCTAAATGAATATAAGAAAATGTAAGTTAATATTTCGAAGTTAAATTTATAGTATACATTATGTTAAACTGTTAATTTAAAAACCACGTAAATTTATTATAATTGTAATTTTTTTCAATTAAGTTTAAATGTATTCAATTGAGTATTTTTATTTCTAATAATCCACAATTAATTAAGTAACGTTAAATTTTAAATATGCATATTAGTTTTGATGAAATACTTGAATGTGTACAAAAATTAAAACAAAAATAATTATGTAATGAAAAACATTTAATTACAGTTATATTTGAAAAAACAAATTAAAATTTTATCGAATTTTGTGAATTATTATTCAAAACTTGTACTGAATTAGTTTCAGTTCTATAAAAAAAACAAAAAAAAAAAAACATAAATAATGGAATGAAACGTCTAGAAACTAAACTATAAAATTAATTTTAAAATATTTATTGAATATTAAATTATCACTGTTTTGCAAATATTTATATTAATTAGATTAGCATTATTTCTTACGTTTAAAATGCAAAAGTTTAACACTGTTGAAGTTCCATTATAATTTTAATAAATGTTTATTATTTTAATTGTTTATTAAATACAGACAAACGTTACGAATAATTCTGGTATTGTGTACATTGTAATTTAACGTTAGACAAAATTGTTGTTTGTATTAAACGTTTGTACCTTTTATATTAAGAAAGACATTTATGCGTTGTCATTTTTCTGGGCGTTACACTTAATTACTTGACTTCACTACTCTGTTTAAATAGGGTTGAACTTAAAATTTTAATATTTTTAATACTGCCTGGAATATGATACTTTTAGAGCTACATTGGAACCCCGGTTAACGAACGTCCTGGTTAACGACCAAATCGGTTAACGAACTTTTATTTTGCAAAAATTTTGTTTTTGATAACGAACAAAATTCGGATAACGAACGTAACGGTATTTTGTGTCAAATTTTAGTTGGTGTTAGGAATGCGCGAGTTAAGCATTGCTTTTCCGAGTGTTTGTGCTATACTTCTTTTTTCAGTTTTGTGATTTACATTTTTAATCAATATGGCATCAAAGAAAAAAAAAGTCATAGTGGCAATAGAAAACGACAACACACTATCGCATTTAAGAAAAATTTTGATTAAAAGAGTAAGACAATCAACTTTAGATAAATTTCTTGTTCCTTACGGAAAGAGTTTGTTTTTTTGTTAAATTATGGCAACGCAACACTTGGGTGATCTGACTAGAGTGAATGCCTTCTGGGAGGTGTTTTTAAGGGAAACTGGGCCTATTTAGGCGTTACAGACGTGGAGAAATCCCGGAAAACTCGTGGCCAGCCCATCTGAGCGAGGTGCGAACTCACGAACGAACTCCTCGTGTTCAAGGTACGAAGACCACTTAGCCACTGGTGGGTTTCGACTTCGACTCGAAGAATCTTCCGATGAAGTGCTACCCGTTATTTTTTTGGAGGGATTTCCCTTCTAAGCATAAAGGTTCGTATATGTCCACTTTTTTGCCATCAACTACCAAAAATTAAGGTATTATTAAACAAAGTTTACATGTTTGTTGCTGTAATGATAGATACTACGTTTTCCTACATTTTCATCAAAGAAAATTAATATATATTTCAAATAAAATGACAAAAATTTCGGAGACTAGAACGGATTAATTACATTTGCATTAATTTCTATGGGAAAAATTGCTTCGGTTAACGAACGGAGTCGAGGAACGGATTAAGTTCGTTAACCGGGGTTCCACTGTATTTTTAAGTCTACATGATAACTAAATTGCTGATAATTAGCTAATGAGGTTTAGTGATATGTTATTACAACTGGACAAAAATCTAACTTTTATAGTAAAGACAATGCCAACATTCCCCTTTTGGGAATATAAATAAACTTTTAAAACTTCTCAGTGCATAGTAATGTTATACTGTATATATTTTCTATATATGTGTACTTTATTGATTATAAATCATCAGAATAATTTCATGAAATAGAAATATTTATNGTTATTTATTTTTATTTATATGTATATTTTGCAATTTATTGTTTATTTTTATTATTTATATGTATCGGTTTTTTGATATTTTTGAATTTTGAACTTATTGTTCTATTTATGATATGTTCTATTTAGCCTGATGAGTAGATCGAAAACGTTCGTTTTAATAAAAATCCGACAGCGAATAATAAGATATTGGTTGCGTATTTTTTTATTTTTTTGCTGGGTACGATAGTGTTCGATTTCAGCAATTAATAAATTCAATATTTATAATTTGTTAATATAAATTATGAAAATATTATCTGACATCCCTAACACTCATCTTATTTCAAATTGATTTTACTTATTTTTTGTCATTCTACCGTTAATTATTTTTACCAAACAATGAAAATAAACAGCGAGTGAGAGTTGAAAAAATATTTTTACATCAACGAACAAATCAACAACCAAACGAACAATATTTCTCACAGTGTGTTTAATGTGTTGTTTTCTGATGAAATTAGTCATCCCCAAGCATCATCTTCATAATACACATATAAATTTTCGATATTTTCATTTTGTCAGTGTTATTGGTATTAACTAATAATACAAAAGGATTATATTAATGGTGTAAAAAAACTTATGCTGTTATAACTTTTTTAGTTAAAATCTATTGATTAAAAACAGTAGAAATTTAACGTATGTTTAACAATAAACGACACTTTTCTGTGCAAAGTATTTTGTAGAGTACTTCAAGATATAAACACGAAAACAATGAAAAACAAACACGTAACTAGCAACGATTAAACTGTTTAAAAACATTTAACATAAATAGACATTAAGTTTTATATTTCTTATCAAAACGAAAACATTTTAAAAAACTTATTTCGTCTTTGCTGTTTTATAATCATTTTTTTAAACAATAAATATTAAATTTACATAGAAATTTACATTATTATTAATTTAACTTACCTGAGGGTCCATCTAAATAACCAATATATTAATGTATCAGTTAGTATTTTAAAAGTTAAATTTACAGTTTATATGTTTGTGGTATAATTTACACTTAATTTTAATAATTTATCAACATTACACAATAAACATAAAAACAATTCATTGATAAAGTGAAAAATAACTAGTATTAACCCTCGTGCATTTTATCAGAAGTTTTCCGGCTTAAATTTGTTTATTAAGAACAGAAAACATTTACTGTATGTTATATTATAAACTGCAATTTTGTGTGAAAAATACTTTGAACAGTATGCAAAGAAAGAAATACGAAAAGATGGAAAGCAAACGTGTAAATAATTACAAATATAGTGTTTAAAGACAATTAACGAAAATAGATGTTAAGCTTTTCATTTTTTATCAAGACAGAAACGTTTTTTTGAATGTACATAGTGTTTTGAGTTTTATAATTATNAGTATTTTACGAACTGTTTTTTAATGTTTCATCCTGAAGAGGGCCTCTAAAAGACGGCCGAAAACGTTAGAATATTAAAATCTTTTGACTGCTGGAAGTAGTATTGAGGTGTTAAGTGTTGTGTGTATTTTACTCTTACTGGGTAGGAGAGCTTTAACTAAAGTTTTTTAAAATGTACTGTATATCTATGTAAGGGGTTAATGATAACAAAAACACTTTTTATGTAACTATCATTTATTTCCATAAATGGAGGGATTACTGTTACTGTCTTTTTATTTAATTCTTCCCAACTACAAATAACACAATTTAACATTTTGTACATTTGTATAGAGAGTAGCAAAATAACCTTAAATAAATTCTAATCTGAAATTTTTAAAATTTATTGTGAGAGATCGAACTTGAAAAGGGGAAAAACCCACAATTTTATTTGGGAATTTTTTGAAAGAAATTTCATTTTTCGTTTTGAAAAGGAAATTTATTTAAATCTAAAAGAAAAATAACTTTTTCCATTTTATTACCGGAGGATGAGTGCATTTCTCTTCCCAGAGTCGTTTCCTTTCCCTGGGAACTCAGAATGTGTCACTGGGAACTACATCTAAAAATTCACTATTGGTGGAAAACAACAACTTGACTTGCAAATAAAGAGGAGACCTCAAGGAACAGTGAGAGGATCGAGAGTCTGCGAGAATATTCCATGCGTGCCAGCCGAAAGGATTTATCATCATCGCTCGTTGCTGCACGCTCCTCATGAATATCCTGTGTTTCTCCAGGAACACCTATGAAGAACTAACTGATCTCAACTTTCAATAGACTTTAACTGCCATCCAAAGCAACAGAGACATCCCCAAGGCTCCCCAACAACTCCACAGCCATCTGGAAATCCGTACAGTGCTTCAGGTATTTATAACGACCCGCGATGTTATGTAAGCTCTCTCTCCAACTCGGTTCGTGCGAAGAAGCTTTAAGGTAAATACCCTTTTGTAGAACTAGTTTAATAAATGAATGTTGTTACTGTTAGAATTGTGCTGGGTGCACTTCCTCAAGCGGTCTCCATCCTGAGTCCAACCACCCACAGATGCGACTGCTTGCGCGTAAATGCAAATGTAACGGTCTCTGGGTCTATCCAGAAGACACAGTGGTGTCAGTCCTGATAAATTTGTCATTGCAGTCTTCACCAATGCAATGTCAACCCTTCGGTCCTGTGGTGCCGAAGCATAGAGGGAGCCCTTCGGCATTGTCACATTATTTTATATCCCTTATTAAAATATTTAAAAATTCTTAAAATGTCAGCATTGAAAATAAAAGTGTAAAAAACAGTATCTTCAGAAAGTTTTACAAATCAAATTTTATATATAGTTTATGTTCCTTTTTTCTGGCAAATATTACTTATTTAACCTTAACTTTCAGTTTACATTAGTTAGTTAATGATATGTAAAAATTACTACCTTGAATTCAGTATTAATCACTTTTTAAAAAAACAAAAATTTTTTTTATAAAAGTTCTAAAATTGACAATAAAATAAACATAATACTTTTGTTACAAGTTATATCAATAATATTTTCATTCATAGGTATTTTGAAAAAATGAAATATGCAAAGGATAATGGAAAATATGTAAAATCTTTCTATTATTGAATGTATCAAAAAGTATGTAAATTTTTAATATTATGACAAGTAATTATAGTAAGTGAAATTTAATAAATTCTTAACATACACTATTATAAATAGTAGATATAGCTGCCAAGAGATTTTCCAATTTTTTTAAAGGAGAATAAGCTTGTTGTAATCTTGTTAAAAAATGTCGTACTACTTCCAAAGATGCACCTTCTGGAGGTTTAAAACCAGGCTGTAAAAATTTGAAATAGAAAAGTTCATTCAATATTTATAAAATATAGAATATATTAATGAATTTTATGAAAATTAATTTCATTAAATTGAATAATAATTACTAATGTGTTTTACATTTATTAAACTGTGATAAATAAAACTTTGGCTTTGACTTGCCAAACAATCATGTAATAAACCATACAATAAATCAAATAATCAGTATGAGATAAGATATAAAAAAAANAATTCACGTGTCTTATCTTTTCTTGAGTATTACAATTAACTTTTCATTACAATGTTCACATTTGATCCAACTAAAGTTTATTGATCTCTTTTCAATACTGTCGTGAATGTGATATTATTGTATATATTGCACTAACACAAATTATGCGAGACTAGAGATAAACACTATCGTTAATCTGGCATGTTTCTGTGCAGAAAAGACAAGGTAAAGACATTTTATTTTATTATTCGGAAAATGTGTAATGATGTATTGGTCAGAACTACAGTTTAAGTCGCGGTGTGACCACTGACTAGATCACATGGATCCACTGTTTCGTTGACAAGCAGAAATGATAATGAAAATTTTGTAATTGTATCAACTTCCCGATTTTTGAATTTTTATGAATAAATTAAAACTGTAAACTGTAGCTTCCCACTGTTTCCGCGATAATGACTATCTGTGTGTCGCACTTGTAGCTCACGTTAAAGTACAGCTCTGATAAAAGACCCTTATAATTAAAAGAGATTAAAAATAAAATTTTAAAACTGAGTTATAAAGAATTTTGTTCTTCAGTGTTAAAAACCATATTTTTTATAATTATTTTATTTAAAAATTAATATTAAATCCACATAGAAATAAACTCTTATTATTATATTAACTTACCTGGCTAGTAAACTAGATAATCAATAAAAAATATGTCAGTTATATTTTGAAAGTTTAATTTGAATGTAGTATTCTCTAATATAATTAACATTTAATTTAATTTTAATATATAAACATTTAAATTTATAAACATTTTTAAATACCTTGAACTAATCTGATTTAAATCTATTTAATTACATATTTTATCGACAATTAATTAAGTAATGCTAAAATTTAAATAAGCTTTTTAAACACACAACTTATTACGATTACAGTATACTGTTTAACACCATTTAGAGCCTGTACACACTAGGCGTTTTTAAACGCGCGTTTAACGCGCGTTTTAAAGAACCAAGAGTTCTATGTAGGCGTACACGCTTAAACGCCAAGCGCGCGTTAAACACGTGTTAAACGCGCGTTGAAAAACGCTTAGTGTGTACAGGCTCTTAACGAAAATAGATTCTAAATTCTTCATTTCTTATCAAGAAAAAAAAAACACTTCTACACACGGATTTAGCATTTACAGAATTTATAAATTTTTTTTATAAAACTATTTTCAAATTTACATAAAAATCAACTTACATCTATATATATATATAGGGGAGATCGGGGCAACTTCGGCATGCGGGGCAAGTTTGTCAAGCGCTTTTTTTTTAAAAACAAATTAAAAGGAGACTTTGGTTATAGGTTAGGCAGTTGAGTTTTATTGGTGGCTTGATGAGTGTAGTGTTTTTATTGTTCTCCAACAAGCGTAGTTGAATTATCAAGCAAATTTTCATTTTCGTTGAATTCCATATAATATTTTTTTTTCCATTTATATTGAATTGGCAGGTTTTGTTATAATTCCATGATAACGAAAGTTACTTTTCCTGTTAGAAGGATGTAACTTCAACTTATTCACGTGGCCAGATCGTGGCTTGGCATTCTGTTCTCAGGGTTGTACTTAATGTTTCGAAATCATGACTAGCGGGGTAAGATCGGCAACATAAAGCCACATTAGAAGCAAAGGATAAAAATCAAACAGATGATAAATGAAAACATGTTTGCATTTGTTATTCATGTATATATGTCTTTGAACTTGCATTTCGTTGTAATAATATTAAATGGGTGTTGGATTTGTATTTCTTTGTTTTAATAGTGAATTCCAACTTATACATTGTTAATAACATAATTTTATATACGTGCCTATCTTGCCCCATTACTGTTGCCCCTATACCAGGGGCAACTTTAATAAAAATAATTAAAATAATTACAACTTTACAAAAAGAGAGAAGTTGCCGATCTTGCCCCTATACCCGGGGCAACTTCGTCAATTTCTCTCTTCTTGTAAAGTTGTAATTATTTTAATTATTTTTATTTCCAAACTGATTTTAACCAGTTCTATAGTAAGGTAACATTCCAATAGACAAAATGCAAAGCTTTTTTTTCAGTTTACAGCAGTATTTATTACACAAAATTTAAGTAAAGCTTAACATGCCGATCTTGCCCCGATCTCCCCTATATATATATATGGACGTGTTTGTGCCTATACGTCACTTTGCAGTCAAAACTACACATCGCACATAAATAGTGTTTGTGTGTGGTAGTAGCCCCAAGTCTTCCATCGTGCACTATATTGGTTTCGTCTCGATAGCTATAAGGGTGTGGGAGATATGGGGTTAATTAACTACTTGTTGTTTTGTCTAACTCGGAGGTGTGTCTGACAAAACACACCTGGTGGCAGAGCTTAACTGCGAACTTGCATAATCTAATTTTTGACGCTTCCTGACATCCACAACAGTTTAAATTGCGGTCCGACCACTGTGTAGATCATATTAATCCATTGTTTCATTGACAGCCACAAATTAAAACGACAATAATATAATCGTATCAATTTTTCGACTTTTGAATTTTTATGAATAAATTGAAAGTGTGGAAGTAGCTTTTCACTGCTTTTGCGATGACGACTCTCTGTGGTTAAGAACTTGTAGCTTTCGTAAGACTATAACCCTGATAAATGAAATTTCACACAGCATGTCATCAGAATTAATTTCTAGGTTATTCAACAATAATATAAACAGGAAAATATTTATACGCTTATATTTGTCTTATATTAGTAAAATTGAATATAATTAATGAAACTTTTCTACAGTTAAATAATCCCCTAATTCATAGATATATATTTAAACGTTTTAATATTATCACTAAGATTTTTCATAAATATTTGAATTAGTAAAACACTATGTATTCGATGTAAATACTAACTTGTGAATTATTATCTCTTACAGCAAAACTAATAAAAACTATTTAAAATTCATTAAACTCTTATTCTTTTTAGTCTGTTTTTATACCTGCTACGACTTTCCCTACTTCTGACATTTTGTTATTTTTTGTTCAACACAAAACTCTTTTTATAAGTATTTTTTACTGTATTGTTCAAAACCAGAAAATGTTTTTTTTCTCGTGTGTTTTCCATCTATATATTACATACTTAACCGTTTTTAAAACTGACTTCTTTTTTCATTAGCATAAACGCAATTACAATAATTTTACAATTCTCACTTTGCTAAATTGTTTGTTTATTCATATATTCATAATAACTACAAAAACCTTTTTGTTAATTTGAAAATATTGTACTGTATAATAATAGTGTAGTTTATACTTAGCCAATTCCAAACAACACTAATGCATCAATGAGTCCTTTGATACAATAACACTAAGTAAACGATTTTATTCTTAATTTTCATTGTGATGTCGCTATCTTTCTCATTCCTTTTATCATCTTTGAATTATGTTGTATTTCGCCACTGTTGGTTTATGTTAACAGTCATTTTTTATTTCGTGTTTCTTAAAATTAAATAATCAGAAGTATATAAATAACAGTTCTTCCCCACAAAATTTCTATATAAAAATGTAAATGGTTTACAATCAGAAAAATTTAAATATCATTCAAAATCAAGTAAAAATAGTGATTAATTAACAAACTTAACGATATGTGCTTTGTTCGCATTCCCACAATCTTTCATACCTCTGTATACAAATTTTGAATCACTCACGTTGTTTAAATTCTCTATATGCTTATCCAATTTTTTTGAATCGATCTAGCAGATAAACTTAAAATTCATACCATTCAGTGTCTCCATTAATATAGGAAAAATTATAATATATAATTTATAAATATTGAAATACTATATTTTAAAAGAAATCAACATCACATGTTTCCTCATAAGATGAATATTTATCTGTAGTTTTAACTGTAATTATATCTTTTACATTAAATGGAATAGTTTCATTTATGACTATATAAGTTTCTTCTTTTTCTTTTTTAAAAGAAAATACTAATTTATCATTGATAAATATATCTATAGGTACAACTAATAATGATATATTGCTTGCAAAATAAATCTTACTAATGAAACTATCAGATTCTAACACGTATTTTCTATCATAGTTTTTTACATCACTATCATCAATAGGAAAATCGCCTAAGGTTAAATAAAATACTGTATCTTCAGCTGGTTTAGCTAAATTCAAAAAACCTCTTTAGATAAACAAATGATTACTTGAAGCGAATAAAGCATTTTCTGTTTTCTAATTATATTGTTTGAATTTTCATCAATTTTGAAATAATTCTCTAAATATCTTTTATTCAGAACATTTTTGTCTTCCGTTTGATCATAAACATTACAAATTCTTTTGTTTTTTGCATTGAAATCATCATTATGTAATTTCAAACATTTACTATCTAATGTCTGAAGTTTTTCACTCGCTCCTCTTATGAAATTACTAACGCTTATATCTAAATCATTAATATTTTTTTGTAAATTAGTTTTATCAGATTTGTGATCTTCTTCTAATATTTTTCATTTATTAGCATTTTCTTTAGCAAAAGCTTGAAAATCATTATTTAATTCATTGATTATTTTTAATTCATTGATTATTTATGTTTTAATTTATTATCAATATATTCCTTGATTGCACCATCGTTTTCATCTATTGGATGTTTGCAATATTTTAAGATTTTATTTTGCATATCATAATTTCCATCATAAGTTAATTTGAAACCATTAACCAGAAAACCAGGACGACCTTCTTTTATTATTTGTAATTATGACCAAAAGGAAACCAAGCCATTTAATTACTTCAAAGTTTTAATGCTTTCAAAAGTCCTGTTGTACATATTCATAAATCCATTTTTTTTTTTTTACTAAAACGAAATAAAATCTATACCATTTAGCAGGTGTTTCTCTCAATTGCCAAAATAATTCAACTTTCAAATTATCAAAATTATTATTAGAGGGGTGATTGGAAACATCGAAATGAATTATAGGATACAATCTCCCATAGTTTGTATAACTTACTAAATAACCAAACTCTATGCTATTGGTATTTAATCTCGCCGCTAAAAAATGAGAATAATATTTCGAATAATCTAACTCTTTGGGTTTAAAACTAACATTATAATCCTCTGTTGGATATTTATCATTATTAATTCTTAACCAACATCTCATCATATTTAAGTTATCAAATATCATGTTATTTTCATTCCGATCGTTTTCATTTTCTTGATATTGTGGGATTATAAATATATTTCTGATTTTATCTGTGGTTATATTTTCAATTATTGTACCACTAGAACCATTCTGAACGTTACTTTAAATTAATCTAACAGAACACCAATTAATTTCTATTTAGAGGAGATATATTTATTAGGGATTTAGAGATACACTATGAAAATTAACTTGAGGTTCTGGATATAGCTTAATATGTGGTAACCAAAGTGAAATATCAGATATTATAATTTTATAATTCGGATTGATAACATTGGTATAGATCATATCATTACTCGAATTTCTCCAGAACACAAATCTAATATCGACGTTTGATATTATTTTCCTAAAGTCATTGAAAAATCCAAACATTTGTTTAATTGGTATCCACAGTTTGATCTTGTTACTGTTTTTGGTTAATATCCATCTTTCTGTAAATCCTTTGTCATAGTTTGTATTTTTCATTAATCCTTTTAGAAAAGTCTCCATTTTTTCTCCAGTTCCAAGAGATTGATCATCGGGTCCATCAAATATCAAAATTTGCTTATTCAGTGATTCTGAGGTGTCAATGAAAAACAGCATATTGGTTGCTTCAGAGGTAGAATAAACTTTTGTAAAGTTTATAAGACCGTTAATGTGATGAACCAATGAGAATAATTTCTTCAATTAATGACTTACCAATGTGTAATTCCAACTTAAGAACAAATATCCACTATTTACCAAGGTTACTTTATCGCTTTCGTTCGAAGAACCATCCTGCTTCGTAATTTTCAGTTCTGGGCAGATATAACCATTGGAATATAAAATCATATCATTTACAATTTTAGATGCTAATAACTTTTATGGATAAGCCATGAGTCAATATTTATTAAATGTAGGATTTAAATGGTATGATGTAAAAGAGATGCGCCATGACACAGAGACTGGTTACATTTTACAAGTTGATCTAGAATATCCTAAAGAATTACACGATTATTATTCTGATCTACTTTTAGCTTTAGAGAACAGATTGCTGAATGTTTCAGATCAATCTAAGTTAATAACAACACTTTATGATAAAGAAAAGTATGTAATCTATTACAGAAATCTAATACAGCGTTAAGAGAAGAAATTGAAGGTTAAAAAGGTACATACATAGAGTTTTAGAATTTAAACAATCGAAATGGTTGAAAAAATATATAGACCTGAATAAGAACAGATGCCAAAAACCATTTCGAAAAACATTTTTATAAACTGATGAATAACTCTGTATTTGGAAAGACAATGGAAAACAAAAGGAAGAGATTTGATATCAAGTTATGTTGTGATGCTAAAAAGATCGAGAAAATATTTTTGCTGAACTACATTTTCTGAAAATCTTTCAGCCATTCACATGAATAAAACGAAAATAAAATTCTATAAACCTATATATATGGAACGAGCATATTAGAACTTTCAAAGCATTTAATGTATGATTTTCATTATAATGTGATGAAACCAAAATATAGTAATAATATAAAACTGTTATATCAAGACACCTATTCTTACAGTTATGATATAAAAATTGATCATTTCTACCAGGATATGAAAGGAATGATTAATTACTTTGATACATCAGATTATAAAGAAGATATTGAATATGGTATACCTAGAGCAAACGAGAACGTTTTACGTAAAATGAAAGATGAGAATAATGGTAAGATAATGACTAAATTTGATGGATTAAGAGCACAAATGTAAGCCTTGAAAGTTGGGAATAAAGATGAAAAGAAAGTTGAAGTTATTAAGAAATGTGTTGTTAAGAATAGAATATCATTTGAGGATTACAAAAATTTGTTTGTTTAATAAAAGAGAGCAATATAGAACAATGAATCTAATTAGAAGTATAAAACATCAACTTTATTTTATGAAGGTAAACAAGTTAGCATTATCAGCGCATGGTGATAAGAGACATATATTAAAAGATGGTATTCACACATTTGCATTAAAACATAAATTTTTTTATATATAAATGGACTCTAGAATAAAGAGGGCTATCGATAGGAATAATTGTTCAAAACGAAAGAATTTAACAGAAGATCTAATAAGAGAATTGAAAGTTGAAGTTAATTAGGATTCAATATCTCATAGACAAAATTTTTTAAATTTTTTATTAATGAATTAGGGGTAGAGTGAACTGGAAAAAAATATCTGAACACCAAAGTCGCTCTGAACATTTTTATAAGACAACATGATGATAAAGTTAATTGGCAACTTATCTCTATTCATCAAACATTATCTTCGGAATTTATTCTAGAATATGCAAATAAAGTGAATTGGGATGCTATATCTCCATTTTAAAATTTAGATAATGACTTTATTAGGGAAAATGCTATAAAATTAAATTTAAATTCACTTATAAGATATCAAACCATATCGGAATAATTACTCGAAGACAGATCGATTAAATGTATTAAATATCAAGAATTATCCGAAGATTTTATTATGAAACATAAAAATAAAATTGATTGGTGTAATGTTTTTTTAAAAAGAAGGTTCTCCGACAAATTTATACAAAATAATTATAAAAATATACTTGTTTTATTGTTTGCAAAAATTTGTAATAAATTTTTTCTTATATAAATGGAGACTCTGAATAAACGAAACGATATTAGTAAACTTCAAAACACTCCAACAAAGAAATTAAACGAGTTGCAAATTGATTATGAATATCTAATTCATTATTTTAAAACAGAATCCACTCGCTTTGGTGATAAAAAATTAGTAGTTCTCATGGACACTGAATAGAATGAATTTCAAGTTTATCTACTTGATCGATTCAATAAAAAAATAATGGATAAGGAGTTAACATGAGGATTTAAAATATATATACAGAAACAAGACAGTTTGTGGGAATGCGTATAAAGCACATATCGTTGAGTTTGTTAATTAATTACTGACTTTTTATATTTACATTTTTACTGGCTTTGATTTTTATTAGTTTTCATTGAATTTTACTTTGATTTTTGATTAAATTCACTGAATTTACAAGATTTAAATTTTTGTGGGGCAGAATTAGTATAATTATGATACACTACTTATAGTAGACGTAAATAAAAATACAACATAAAATGTAACCGTAATAGTTGCAGTTTAATAGACGTTTAAAGAACATTTACATGGAAACTTTAAAAATATCAGAAAATAAATATTAACATAAATTAAAATATGAAGAGAAATGAAAAGTAGAAAGCTGAAACTCAAAGTATTAATAACGTAATGAAAACAGAAATCAGTGTCACGAAAGAGTTTATAATGTTACGGATTATTAGAAAAGATGATGTATACTAGATAATTACGACAATGACAAAGTTAAACAACTGGAAAAAACCACTTTGACAAAGAGAACTTCACAAGGATTTTATATAATGATCTCAAAAATATGTACTTATTGCAAAAAAGTTAGATAAAAAAGAAAGACGATTAATAAGCAAATACTGTCTCAATGTAATAACAAACATTGAAAGTACAGAAATAACATCAAGTAAAGCTTCCATCGCATATAAATTTTTTAACAGCCGGAAACGTAAATAGCATTCAATCATATTATAATCGTGCTACAATAATAACTTATAGTCTTTAGTGACGAATCAATTATGCTTAAGAAAAAATTAATTTGTTTCAGTAGGTCTTCCAATCGAGTGTACCGACTATTTTTCGCAAATCTATTCATTGACAGTTGTTTCAAAACTGTCAATGAAATGCCAAAAATACAAAGACAACGAATCAGAGACAATATTTGAAAAAATTTAAGCACAAGTTTAAAACGATTACAAGGAAATTCCAAATTTAATTCAGATCTGATAGCATAATTTAGTATCGATCTCTAAAGACCAAAGAAGCGACGAAAAAACAAAAAAACTCACTTGAATCAACTTTGTCTAAGCAGAAAAAATTTCGTAAAAATCCATCCGAACGCTCGACGTGAAAAAAGTGGTAGAGTATCTTATGAAAGGAGGCATATGACAATTTGTTGTCTGGTTTAAAATATCGATCTTCACTTTAGCCATAGAGAGAACTTTACCCTTTACAGAGGAAACATAATTGACAAAAGAACCTGATACTAATAAATGAATACTTAGGAAATCCACTTCGTTTACGACGCAAATATCTTTACCGTTTATGAAAAACCTATCTGTTTTTATTATCCGTACTTTTGTCTAAACACTACCATCATCGACATATTGAAATCAATCCTTAAACTCAGGAAGACGAATATTGTAATAGTAGTTCAATCTTTCTCTGAAACTTGTTCGGTGTAGTTGACAGCGATACAGTACCGTCAGCAAACAAGCTGTTAAATATCAACTATGACATCATAAACACTTGGTGACGCTACATTCAAAAACTGCCGAATTCATGACGAACGTGGACATAATGACAATTCCATAGATTTTATGATATTAAATCCAAAGCTTTCAGAACGGCTAACGGTGTTGTAATATTTGTTTCTAAAAAATACGCTAAAAGGATGTTCTCTGTTTGAGGTGTTAAATACAGTCTTAACAAAATGCCACAAATATAATCGTAATCACGCAATAGACATAAATAAAAAATACAACACAAAATCTAACCGTAATAGTTTCAGCTTAATAGACGTTTAAAACATTTACACAGAAATTTGTAAAAATATCAAAAAATAATATTAACATAAATTAAAATATGAAGAGAGATGAGAAGTAGAAACCTGAAACTCAAAGTATTAAAAATGTAATGAAAGCAGAAATCAGTGTGACGGAAAAGTTTATAATGTTACGCACTATTAGAAAAGATGAAGTATACTAGATAATTACGACAATGACAAAGTTTAACAACTGGAAAAAAACCACTTCGACAAAGAAAATTTCACAAGGATAGGAGATAATGATCTCAAAAAATGTACTTATTGCAAAAGAGAAAGATAAAAAGGAAAGACAATTGATAAGCAAATACTGTTTCAATGTAATAACAAACATCGAAAGTACAGAAATAACGTCAAGTAAAGCTTTCTTATGATACCTCGACAATATATATAAATCATGTAATCAATTTAATGTTTTTAGAAAATTGTCTTAATAAAAAATAATAAGACAAACAATATTATGAAAGTCACAATAGAAAAATATATAGTATTTTTTTTAATTTCCAAAAAATTTTAAAAAATTATACATACCCCAGAAATTAGCTAAAATATAAATTTGTAAGAAGTCATATTTTATGATAAACGTTAATATAAAAAATCTAATAAACACCTTAAATTTTTATATTATTAAACATTAGTATATTCATAAAATAATTTTTATATTTTTTAAATTATAAAAGTATCACCACAAACGACTAAATTCAATCTATAAAACACTATCGTGCGAAGACACAATTCACCGGTTCGAATAAAGTATCTCTTTTCAAAAACTTTCGTTTTCCAGACGCAGCAACGTGTGTTTATGCATACGTACGATTGTTTAGTTGCGTAGTGTTTTTGTCTCCCCTGAATTTACAAAGTGAATTTGAATGAACTTAAAAAATGTCATTAAAATCTGACAGGGAAATTAAGAATTAAAGTTATCGACGGAATATAATATCAAACGGCGATGTGAAACACAAGTTAAAATAGGTCATTATTAACCAAGACTACCCAAAAGCGAACCTTCATTGTTCACTTTTCCTTCAGCTCTATAATCAAGTATCGCTCGATTTTTTTTCTTCTTTACTCTCTCACATCAGCTTTAGCACCGATAATCCTACATAAGATTTACTATAAAACCAAAATCTCGACAAAATGTCAAAATTTTGGTTTTATAAAATTAAAAGTTTTAATGTTTATTTTTCCTGGACGCTTGTTCCTAAATTTCATCATATGGGACCTTTCAAGCTTTACTAATCGTGTTTAAATTTATCATATACATACTTTCTTACATGCATTATGTTGTACTATTAGATGTTTTAAATCGAATTCGACAGAGAGATAAGTGCTCGGTAATTACACTATACTGGAGGTTTTATCCACTGCAAATTTTAAGCTTCCTTTTTAAACTTGAAACAAAGAAAGTAGAAGTAATTATCTTTACAAATCCGTTCGATCGATGTTTATTTAGCTTTGTCATTTTCCATTGGCTACGAGGAGTCCGGAAACGTAATGTAAATCTATCTAAATGTAAAAGTAAGGGTGCAATGACTATGCATTCGACATACAGTGGTGTTAGGCTACAATGTTTGTGCTCTCTGATGCGACTGGGCAAGATAAACAAAATTTCAGTAAAAATGAAGACAACATTTCGTGTCTTATGGAAAATATGCGGGAAAAACGAACAATACACGAGAACAAAAGAATTTTATGACGATTTCTTTGTTCTTGAATCGCCTGTACGTGCTGACATGTGCATGTCTCTTCTCATTTGCGAAAATTGTAACGGACACATTGTACTGTACATGTGATTGGTCGAGTGGCCAGTGGCGCGAAGCTATTGTTCGTGGGATTATGACTAAACGCCCCTAAGGCAGAAGACCCCTAACCGCGGAAACGGAAGTCGTTGGGAGAGTAATCCTGCGCGGTAGGAGAAGAACCGCAGGGTCAGTCAATTTTTGGTTTGGTCTCTGGTTGTGAGGACGTCGAAGCGCGAGAAGCAAGAAGTACGAACATATACCCCAGAATAGATTTGAACTTTGGGGTACAGACTCATCCCTTTGAACTTGTACCTGGCTAAGATTCCCGTTAGCCTTAACAAAGATCGTATTTTTCTTTTCGGCTCCTCCTCTGTTTAATCGCCATAAGACAAATTAAAACGAAGTCCTAGTATTACAATTGAACAAAAATGATGTTTATACATATTTTAAAAAGGTACACATAACCCACTAATTTGCTAAAAAAATATTGCAATCAGTTATATTTGATAATAAATGTTAATATTAATATAATAAATCCAATAAATACTTACAATTTTTACGCCATTTAACATTAGTATATTTATTAAATATTTGTTATACATTTCAAATTATAAAATTCTAAAATTAAACGACTAAATGATAATTCGATATCACTCATAATTAAGTGCAAAAATAATATTAAAATAAAGCTTATTTTTCATTATAAAATTATTTCAAGTAAATTGTTTTTCACATCTCTCAAAATATTTATCGTGCGAACAATTAGTGCAGCACTTCGAGTAAAGTATTTTATTACCGAGAAGTAAAACTTTCCCAAATACAGTAATGTGTGTTTGTTTGTACGCACGTACGTTCGTCTAGTTGCATGGTGTTTTTGTTTCCTCTGAATTTACAAAGTGGATTTCAATACAAACTTTAAAGGTGTCATTTAAAATCTTACAGGGAAAGTGGAAATCAAAAGTTACTCCATAAGAATAAAGTATGTCAGACGACAATGCAAAACACAGGTTTTAAATTATAATTTTTCTACTTTTACATTTAAATGTAAAAACATGTTTTACACTTTCTAATTTTATTTAATTGCTGTTTTTCATATACGTTTTTCGTATTTGTTCATATGATTTTAAATTTGGAACAAATGGGAATCGGTTTACGGGACTTTTTTTGTTTTATACATAAAAATAAATTAAATAAATTATTTAGGCGTATACTTTCAAATTTTAAAATTTCACTATGATCCGCCTTTTCTAATATAAAGTGCATTTTATTCTTTAATAAGTATTTTTATCCAAGATTTCAACAACTTATGATGCATGACAAACGTAAATCATGAATCCATAAATTTTTTTTCTATTTAGAAATTTACATACAGGATTATCTTAAAAATTTAATGTTTGCAATCTCTCAAGAATTCCATTTATTTAGGATTTTAACAAGTTTTAAATTAATCATTTATAACGTGTTAATATAAATTACTAGCTGCAAGGACCTGTTTCGCTGGGCAAAAAGTAACGATAGTGAAGATTAAGATAATTACATTATAGCTAATCTTACCCGTTTTCACAAAATGCAAGAATTAGGTCCCCCGTTTCCAGACTAATTAGAGAATTTTTACGTACAGTCGAACGAACTATTTTCAACGTTTCTGGAACGTTTACAATCGTTCTATAATCGAACCAATATTCGAATTTTATGTTTTGATTTAATTCGAACAAATTCGAAAAATTCGAACAAAACATTCGAAATAGAAAGCCACTTTCAACCACTTTCAGCCTCATATCTCCCGCACCCTTAGAGCTATCGAGACGCAACCACCCCTATGCACGAATGGAGACTTGGGGCTACCACCATATACAAACACCATTCACGTGCGATGTGTAGTTTTGGCGGAAAAGTGAAATATAGGGACACACACGTCCATTTATATATATATCTATATATAAAATATTCCTTCTTCTGACTGAGTGACTGACTGAATCATCATTGCCCAGAGCAAACCGCTGTACCTAGACAGGTGAAATTTAGTACACAGTTAGCGTACGTCATGAAAACGCACACTAACAAGGGATTTTTCAAAATTCCTTCCAGGGGGAAAGGGAGAGCATTAAGGCTAAACCGGAAGAACGGCTTCTACTGTACTATTTTAGATGCGATTTTTTGCTTTTATGTGCGTTTTAGTAGGGTACGCCATGGCAACGCACACTAAGAAGGGATTTTTAGAAATTTCCCCGCAGGGGGGTAAGGAATAACATTAAGGCTTAAACGGAAAAACAGCTTCTACTGTACTATTTTAGATGCAATTTTTTGTTTTTAACTACGTTTAGTCTTCATTGAGTACTTAGGTGTATTAAATTGATAACATTTCAGACACTGTTATAAATATTTTTATCTATTTCGATTTTAAAAATGCTCGAACTGTTTTAAATTCGAATTTGTTATTGCATATTGGTTCGATTATAGAACGATTGTAAACGTTCCAGAAAATTGATCAAATTGAAAATAGTTTGTTTGATTCTCGGCAATTCTCTTCAGCGGTAGGTGTTATATGACAATTACAATGGTTATTGAAATATTGAATTGAAATGCATTGAAATGAAATCGCTTTGAAAAACCGCCGCGGGCGAAGTCGCGGGTAACAGCTAGTATATAGATATAGATAAAGATAAAAACACTATATGACATCTTTAGCAGTCTTCTTATTTTATATTCATTATATCTACTTTTATGTCAATCTATCGTCGTTATTTTTACCTACAACGAAATAAAGTCGCGTGAGAATTCAATGAATATTGTCAGATATAAACATGTCAATTAAAAGACAACTAACATTCCTCATAGTGTTTTTAATGAGTTTGATTTTATCTCAATTCGTGTATATAGTATCTGTTTTATGATACATATAAACACTCGAAATTATAATTTTCTATCTATTATTGGCATTATTTAATAACATAACAGTATGCTAAAAGTGTAACATTTTAGTTTAAAGAAAAACTTGTACTAATGTTAGCACACGATAACTTAAATTTTATAGGATAAATTTTCTTTACGTTTCATTACAATTTTCATAAATATTTGTTATTCGTATTGTAATTTAAATGCAAGCAAAACAACGAATTACTATGATTACATTAACATTACATTGTTCTGTAATGTTAAACGAGATTTCTAATCAACATGGGAACGTTAAAAAGAAAATTACGTATTGTCGTTTTTTAACATGCCACAACTAATTATTTGATTTCGCTACTATGTTTGAATAGGGTTTCACTTAAATTTATTGATAAGTTTCTAATACTTTGTGGAATATGTACTTTTATAAATATTACACTATTAAAGTAATACTATTATATTTTCTTAATTAATGCCAATAACACAGAGAAAATAATAATTTTCGATAGTTTATGTGTTTTACGATACATATGCTTGGTAGATGACTTGATAAAAAATTCAAAATCATTAAGAACACCGTGAAAAATGTTATTTGTCTTGTAATTGACTTGTTTATATATCTGACAATATTCACTGAATTCTAAAGTGCGTTTTATTTCATTGTGGGTTGATAATAAGAACGGTAGATTGATATAAATGTAAGAAAAATGAATATGAAATA
Organism: Centruroides sculpturatus; assembly: GCF_000671375.1. Lineage (NCBI taxonomy): Eukaryota > Metazoa > Arthropoda > Arachnida > Scorpiones > Buthidae > Centruroides > Centruroides sculpturatus. The sequence goes on along the minus strand of NW_019385307.1, from coordinate 269,464 downwards.
AGATCAGTGTAAAGATGTTATGTAATGTTTTTATAATTTTTATTAATACGATATAATTGTTTCAAAAAACAGATAAAATATATATACTGTATATATATAAAATATATGTCAATAATATATACAGTCTGCTTAGGCGACCACCTGCATTCGACGGGCACCTGCCAAAACGGGCAAAAATTTCTGGCACGGAATAGTTTATCCATAGAGTCTTCGTATAAGTTACCCGTATTAAACGACCACCTGTGTAACGCGACCGCGGGCATTGAATTTTGGTCCGAAACAACATACAACACCTGTAATAAGCGACCCCTTTCGCGAATGTATCTGGTCTAAACTATTGTAAGAACCCATCTCAACGTTTCCACCTCGTAATATAATGAATTAGTCTAAACTCTCGTTCGAACCCATCCCGGGCACATCTCCCACCCTCGAAATTAGGTGCAGGTGTTAATAAATTAGTCTAGCAACAAAGGAAATTCATTTCAGTTTGCTGGAAAATGTCCGAAATGCAAAGTGCTGTCGTTAGAAGATCGTATTAAAGTTATCACAACAGCAATTAGCGGCGAAGTTTAACTGTGGG
>NW_019385307.1:236569-267472 GCF_000671375.1 Centruroides sculpturatus | reverse complement strand
AAATAAATAAATATATATATACACTTATTTATTCTACATCAGTTAATTTTTCACAGAGCTTGGAGTGTGACAAAAGACAACAATACCCGGAGAAGTACAAAGAAAATGATCAGTAAATATTTAATAATTCAATATTGTTTATCAAAAGTTTTTTATATTAAAAATATTACATTATTATTTTTTTATTTTATTTACAAAGACTAGTTAGAACATATGCAGAAAGCAAAAAAGGACCCAAACTATTCAATTTAAAATCGTTAAGTTCAATTATAATATAAGCATCAAATACAATTAAAACAAGTATCGGAAAACCACCTCAAAATAGTTTACAAAACAGCTCCAAATTTATATAGTATTCAGAGAAATGATAAAGACATGTTTTAAAAGGATAAAGTGGGCTTATATAAAATTTTACGAAAAATCAATAATTAAGAACCTTAAAAGACTGTATTGAGGTCACAAGAAGAAAGTTAGCTATTAGACTTATGGAGCACGTATAGTATATTAATAAAAGGCACTGCAACTCAGTTTTGTCCAATATGGCACAAGCAGAGAACTCTGTGGTTAAATGGAATGAGGTCACTATTCTCTGTGCCATTCGTTCATTTCTAATGAACGGAGAAAAGATTCATATTTATGAAAGTAAATTTAAAAGATGATTGTCTTCATGTAAGGAACGCTAATGGACTAGATTTTGAATGAAAATTCTACATAAAAAAATCGAAATATAAAAAGTCTTAGTCTGCATCTGCACTTATAATTGGATGCAATTTTGTGTATATTATTTTATTATTTATTGGTTAATATATCTCTTCTCAATACAATTGGTGAAAACAACACTTTAATATGATTAGTACAGATTTTTTTATATTGGCGAATGTGCATTCGATTATTGGGTTTACAAAGGCAATCAACCAATCATTACGATTTGAACATCTTGAAAATATTATTAATGACTATTTGTTAGCTGAAGAAACATACTAATAATATTCATCTATAGTTCTTATAACAATTTAGTTTTGATTTGAGCTAAACATAGAATTTTTATTTAAATTCGAATAAACGAAAGTCAAGATATTTGGTTATTTATTGTCTTTGGATGTATGGCATTCCGTGGATATAGCTTACTTAGCTCAAAATAAAACGAGCTTGGAGTATAAGAAAGAAATCTGACTGAAACTGAAAAAAGTTATTATTCTTCGGATGGGTGTTTTTTAGACAATTTTGTTTCACGTTCGGACATCCTATCATTAAAACATTAAATTTTTAAAAATACGTTCGAATTCAGTTACACCTAAAACCTAATAGGAGCCCATGAAATGTCACTATTAATTGTTTTGTTTAATAAATATTTATCAGCAAAAGAAAGTGTATTGATAATTCATTAAGTCTATTTTATGACTGTGTGTAATATTATATTATTCAAGTGGAGCATCAGCGAAGCAGGTTCTGTGAGGCATACAGAATTGTGTTATCAAAAATCCGTTTGACGAATTTTCATAAAGGTGTGCCATTTCAAATTGATTGCGTCGAGGAATCCAAAAATTCAAGAAAACAATAGGGTCTATGACTTCGTTTTTAACATACAGAGGTACCACGAAATTTTGCACAATAATGAGAACGTCATTGCGTGTGCCTTACGGAAAATAAGCGCGAAAAGCAAACTATACACGTTTCGATCGCCTTTTTGTGTCAGCAAGTGCATTTATCGTTTCTTCTCCACAAAGGAATTGCAAAAATCGCTTTTTTTCGCTTTATCCTCAATTATATCGCGATATAATAAAGTTGCGCGACGTCTTAGTATTAAATCTAAAAAGTAAATAATGATTATATAAATATTTAGTAAAGTTACACATACCTTCATAGGATCCTAAAAGAAAGTAATATGATTAGTCATATTTCAGAATAAATGTTAATATTAAAAATTTAATAAATACGTTTAATTTTCACCTCATTTATCATTAGTATTTTTATAAAATTTCGTTAATTCATTTAAATTATAAAATTTTAACTTCGAACGCTTAATATAAAACTTATTAACACTTTTCACTGAGTAAAAACGTAATATTATAATTAATCTTATTATACATAACAAAATTATTGTTTCTTTGTGCTGTTGTATATCATTAAATTTTAGTATGCTTATAAAATATTTATTATATCTTTTAAATTATAAATGTTTTAACTTAAACGACTAAATTCAAACTAAAAACAATATTAATTCAGTATAAAATTAATGTTACATGAAGCTTATTTTTCATTATAAAGTCTTTTAGTAAATTGTATTTTATAATGCTTCTTACCGTGCGAAGATACATTTAACTAGTTCGAATGAAGCAACTCTTTTCAAGAAGTTTTGTTTTTCAAATGCATAAATGTGTATTGGTGCACACGTATGATTATGCACTTCAGTGTTGTCTTTGTCTGCTCTGGATTCACGATTGAAATCTTAATAGACTTTTGAAAAATATCTTTTTAAATCTTACAAGGAATATGGGAATCACAGTTACACTACGAGAGGAAAGAATATAAAACGGCGGTGTAAGACACGGGTTAAAATACGTTATTTATTAACCAAGACTGTCCAAAAGAGAACCTTCATTGTTCACTTTTGGACTTCTGCTCTACAACCAAGTGTCATATTTTTTTCCTCTCTCTTCACTTTTTCTCAGGGCTTACTGCTGATTATTATACAGAAAATTTACAAAATGTCAAGATGTCGATGTTCTAAAATTAACGTAAAGTTTTAATGTTTATGTTTCCTGAACGATTGTTCCTAAATTTCATCATATGAGACATTTGAAGCTTTACCAATCGTGTTTAAATTTATCAAGTACATACTTTCTTACAATGCATTATGTTGTAGTATTAGATAATTTAAATCGAATTAGACAGAGAGATAAGTGCTCAGTCATTACACTCTACTCAAAGTTTTGTTCCCTACTAATTTTAAACTTTCTTTTTAAACTTTTAACAAAGAAAGTAGAAATAAACATTTTATTAGGCGGCAATTTGAAAATTTTGTAGACGTATAAATTTCAACTATTTACTGTCTGTCTGTTTGACTGACTGTCTTGATTATCTTTCGAGAATGGAGTTAGATAAAATCGGATAGGAGACCAGAGATAGAAACGTAATTTCGTTTTTATATACAAGTACATATTTGCTTTGTTACATTTCTCAAGTTAGTATTTAGTTAGTAATTAGTATTTCCTCATGTACACCACATAAGAAATCAAGGTGTCACTCTTTCACTTTCAAATTTTCTACTGCAATAAACGTAAGTTAAATAACATTGTTTCGAAAATATGCGTGTACAATTCTAACTTCTATTTATAATTGTATTTGTTCGTTTTTGTATGGATAAAGAATGTTTTTATAGGGTTTTCGTTATTCTATGCACCTATGACAAGTAACGTTACTACAGCGTAAGAAAACATTTGAATAATAAGTTTAGATATTATTTATCAAATTTCTTTTTAACTAGTAGGAGCGCACAAAATGTCACTCTTATTGAAAATATTTTTGGGAATACGCACTGCACTGCATGCATGGATAACATTTGATTCAAAAAACAGCTAAAAAGTAATCGAAGATTTAAAAGTATCAGTGTTATTTTCATTTAGAAAAGTTTGATACAATACACAAATTCTCATTTGGCTTCAAGCATGTATCACTCATTGTACGTTTGGAGCTGCAAATCAGTCTCTTTGAGCAATATCAGTAAACGGAAGTAATATAAAACTATTTAATTCTGTAACATTATATCTTCTCTATTCGAAGTTCAGGCTGAAAATATATCAATATTTAAACATCAGAATGCAATAAGTAGTTAAAATAATCTGTAGATGGTTTCTACTTTACTTTACGTGTAGTTGTTATACTTTATATGATTTTAAGAACAAATATTACATCTAGAATTTCTATAATTTTTTTGTCCACTATGAGTATTTAATTTCTTTTGATAGTCAGGACAAATTCACGATTTACGTATAATACATATAACATAAGTTTGTGCAATCAATTACTCAAGTAGATGAATACAGGAGGAAAAGTATCATCATTTTAAAGTTATTATTTAAAATCCAGAGTGTATGAACTGAAATGGCAGACAACTTGTTTACTGAGCAATGATATCATTCATTCGAAAAGTAATGTATAATACATTTATATTATTATCGAAGCATTTTTAGAATACGGTTTAGAGTATGTTTATGTTTATCTCTCTTCCAAATGTAACAACAAACACTATATGATAAATTTCATAATAAAAAAACTCTATAAACCATCATTCTTAAGCTCATGCAAACAATGTGAAATATTCATTATTTAGTTGATATACTTATTTACAGTGTTAAATCAAAAATTACTTTAATTAATGCAATTTCTTCAGAAATATTTAATGCATGAAAATCATACATTATCTGCATGAAGACGACATGACCCAGGATTATCATTATTTGAAGACGTACAGTACATAAAAAAAATATACTTTTTTCGAGTCTATTCTTTTTATCCTTTTCGCAGACCAACAGAGAAATAACAGCAAATTGCTTGAATATTTAATAAAATATTCATTAAAACAAAAGCTATAAATTATTAAAAAATTGACAAAAAGTTAAAAATGATCAAAACTCAGAACTTTTACTTTAGTATTTGGCACTTTCACAATAAAACGATGACAACAATTTTTAATAATATCTACCTAAAGAAAATTACTATGAATACAATCTGCCTCTATTCATGATATTTAACTACAACATCAAATAACAATAATCCTGGGTCATATTGTGTTTATGCAAATAATGTATAATGTTTATGTAAAAATTTTTATGAATTTTTGCAGTAGTATGGCTTTTTGAAAACAAGAGGAAGATAAAATCGTGTAAGCGAATAATAAAGACAGCAGTTGACAAGGGAAGAAATTATATTTGATATTGTAGGTGTTAAAACACTATCTAAAATTGATTTGAAAACAAGTAACTTACTGCTGATGGCACAATCGATAAACAAATACCAACTAGTAAGGTATAAATACGGAGATATATTTTATATTACTCGTTGTGATAACTTTAGGGAAAAACACTATTAATTTACTGAAATAAAACTTCAGTAAATTAATAGTAAAAATCGAACAAGAAGCTCAATAAAGAAATACCGACTAATATAATCTTTTTCTTCTTCAGCTTCACCGACTAATATAATATGATAATAAAAGAACAGAAAGACGAAGTAAAGCTGAATTATTATAATCCTTTAATACCTAAGTGAATTGTTAAATTAATTTAATATTTATCTATCGTCTTTTCAATAAACAATAATAGAAGAAGAAATACTAAGTTCTATTTTTAAAATAAATAAATTTTATAGGACAATTATAAAAGGTCGACATAATTCTGAAATTTGCTAGTTTAAAAAATCGCTGCTAGAAAAATTTTCAAAGGGAACGAGTGTTACTTCCTTCATAGAAGTCAAGTCCACCGTGTATATTTTTGTACATACAATATTTTGTTTTTTGTTTTTATATCATGTTGCACCATCCGATTTGTAAAGTTAGCTCATGAAAACCTAACCATAGATATATAATATTAAACAATATAAAAAACAACAGTTTCAACCGGTAAAAATTTGTTATTATATCCTACCAAGTACATGTACGATGAAATATATAATAGCGAGGGTGCAGCGAAATTTTCATCTGTAAAACGTCAATGCCGAACGCCGAGCGATGCTGTCTTGTAAGTGGCGCTCGACGTTCGACGTTCACGTTTTAGAGCTGAAAACGTCGGGTGCAACCTCGCTGTTATTTAAGTATCAGATAATGTCATTCCTCATTGCTTCAGCAGTATAAAAACTGAGTTATGCTAAATGTGGAAAAAATACATTTAAAAACGTAAAAATCACTAAAATTCTTTAAAAACCCAAACAAGGACCTCCTACAAATCGTGTTTTCTTGTCTTTTACATACCTAAAACTAATCTAAAATACTTAGGTTTGACCTTCTATTTTAAGCTAGCGTGTTAGTAAATTATGTAAAAGAAAAATGGTGAGAAGACGAGTAAAGACGCCTTTATATCAACAGTCTGCGTACAGTACGTGTTTTTGAAAAACTTCTATATCATGGATTCTTACTTTTACAAATTTAATTTTTTATTTTTATGTTATTATCCAATTACCATTAGATATATCGTATACAGTAGATCCCCCTATAAAACCGTTTCCTATAGTTATGATTCCTATAAAAATTGTGGCAGTATCCGTAAACAACGGTAAAAATAACTCCTATAATACGTAAAACGTCATCGGGCAGCCGAACTACTTTCCCGCCGTCCGTAGCGCCACGCTACGGACGTTTAGGCAGATAAATTGAGTTTAGTATCGTCTGTTCATATAATTATATATAAATTAGGTACTGTATATATAATTATATATTAACTTAATTTATTGTAACTTTATTATAATTAAATATATATTTTTCGCTATCTAGCGTCACGCTACAGCGAGTTAGGCGACCTATCGTCTGTCCAGTACTGTAATTTTATACATTTCTTGTGAAAGAAACATTTCTTATTTAACGGCCATAAAAATTATTTATATTAAGGATGTCTCCAAAGGTCAACGAAGTTTTCGCAGAAAAATAATATCAGAAATCGCGGCCGCCGTTTCGTGTGCTGTTCCGCGACGAAACCAAGCTTTAGCAACGGGCATAGTCGAACGGTACACACTCGGTAAGCAATCCTACAATTTTTTGTTTATAACGTAGTTTATACGGATTATTTTCAAAAAAATATACGTATTTTGGAAATGTTGAGTCGAATTAGTCTAGAATCGATTAATTTTATGAAAGAAAACCTTTCAAACAGCCGTAGTCCGTAAACTATGATTCCTACAAACTTGATTCATAAAGAACGGAACGTATCTACTGTCTTATAGGGGGATCTACTGTATTGTATTATTTACTGCGGTCTTAAATATGTTCATTAAAAATACAAACTAGACTATCCACGCTAATGTAATTAGTCTAGTTCATGTTTTTAATTAACATATTTAAGAAGAATTCGTTTTGTTATGTAATTTTTCACTAAGTTGGAAAATATCATAACACGAAATAAAACTCTAACGGTTTTAATTTTGAGTATAATCAAAATAAATTATGTATAAGAATAAAAATAAATTTATCCAAAGTAATTTTCTTTCGAAAAATTTATTTTCATTTTTGTTTTACAGCTATTGGAAAATCATTAGCTAAATTGTCGTTTTACTTTTGAAAAATTTTCAGTTACTAAATACAAAAAGATATTTGTAATATTTTCGAAATATTAAAAACATTTATTTAAAAACTATCGGTATTTTAATGTGATTTCATAATCATAAAATTAGGGAATTTGCAACTACTGTATTTATATATATATAATATTTAACATGAAATTGTTACAACACAACTCTCGCATAAAAAATATTGAAACGAAAGCATGGGAAATGTATGCAACATTATATGATATTTGGTAAAGTAAACGAAATCTGTGGGGTCAACGAGCGAATGAAATGGGGATTGAACGAAGTCCAGCAAGCGAGAATGAGAGCGTTGGGCCGCTATTCCGTGATAGCTTGAGGGGAAGAAGAAAAAGAAAGATTACTCTGAGGGTTGTTAAATTGACACAAAATTCTTCGTATGTATAATCTATATTGGGAACGAATGGGTGAAGTCTAACAGCAAGCAAATGAAGCAAGTGAAGTACTGGATCGCCTATAACGGCCAGGGGGACATGCTTTCTATTATTTTTATTATTACACTTTACAATATAAATTTGTATTCGGGGCTGTCAATTACTTACGTTCGTATTTTTGATGAAATTTTGATATCTTCTCTCCCATTAACCCAAGTTTCCTTAATTGCCTTCCCTCTTGATCGATTTTGTTCTGTGTGGACATCATTTATGAATATTCCTTATAGGTTATTTCTATAGGATTTAGATTTTTATTTATTAAATCAAGATTTTACTAAAATGGACACTCTTACGGTTCGAATAAACATCAGTGTCACTTCGTAAGTATGTAAATTGTCTAGTTTACTTTGGACAAGTCGTTATTTGGCAATAATCGATGGGCCCCTTCTACAATCCACATATGATATAAAGATACGATTATTGATAAAGATATTGTATTATAAAGATAATTTTTCTACAATTTCCAACAATATCATTTATTAACGGCTTTTCCGTTGTTTCGATATACTAGGGCTGATACAATAAAAAGATACATACTTGATCTTAAAAACATGTTTCATGTAACAAATGAATATAACATGTTTTTTATCTATACGTGATCCTTTCTTCAACACAATTACCTTAATGATTTAGACAATTATCTGAGTGTATGTCCAGCTTTTCAATTCCAAATTGAAAAACGTCACGTCCCTGAAATTGTAGTCATGTTTTTGCACCTGATTTTGCGTCATCGCCACCATGGAATCGTGTGCGAGATAATGATTTTCGAAAAAAAACAAATAAAATTTACTTTGGACCAGATCAGATCGTAGACATAATGCCTCCACAGTTTCCGTTTGTATTTTTGAAACAATTTTTGTGTGAAAAGCAGTGTGAGACCTGACATTATTGTGCAACAGAATTAATTTCTTACTGGCAGGGCTAGGTGCTTTCGTTGGATTCTTTAACACAAATGTTTTAGTGAGTGAAATATCGAGAAGCAATGATTGTGTATCCTCGCTTCATGCAATCAATAAAAATGATGTATGAAAATTTCCTAACAATCACTTTTTCAGCAGAGGATGTCGCTTTGAGCTTGTTTGGTTGGTGATGAAAAATGTTTTATACCTATCTGCTTCACCAAACATTCGATTTATAGCTGCTTTAAGATTGTGTTTTATTAACCCTCGTACAGCATGGAATAAGTTACAATAGTGACCTACAATAATTTGTAAACTTTGCAGCATTTTTTTCTATTGTGATTTGCTTATACCTCTGACTATTTAATACTTTTCTTTTATTGTATACAAGAATTAATTTTTAAATTGTGTAAAAATTGTTTTAGCAATTAAAAACACAGGTTTAATATTTATATGCATATCGGTTTTTTAACATAAAATAATAAAAGATATTATGTTTAGTAGAGAATTATTATTAGATAACTTTTCAGCATCGAATAAACTTTTGCTCATCTAAATCACAGTATGCATCTATGACAGTCTAAAAGTAAAAAATTTGTAAATAAAAAGTTGCACATTTAGTAGATGTAGGAAATTACAAGTAATTTCCACAATATCTGTAAACAAAATTGACACTTGTAATCCTAAAACAGTATGAAATTTCTATAGATAAAATATTTTAAAGTAAATAATTAATTAGCGTGTAAAAAATTTTATTCGACATCAAATTTTAACAGGTATAGAATTAACAGAAACATTAATAAACAAAAAGTGGTTTATTATCCGAATGTTTGAAAAGAATTTTTTATATAATTGAAGGGAAGAAATGTAAAAGTTTGAAACATTGTTTTAGCGTTTTGTTTTCCTATTCAGAACATAAACTGGCAAAATCATTCTCGTTATGAAAGGTTTCAGACAAAATGATTTATTTTACTAAATTAAATTGTCGTCATAAAATAAAGATTTGAGTTCTAACGTAAGAAATAATTGATAATATGTTTGAAAAGCTTCATTTAATGTCATTTTATTTCAATGATAAATTATTTTATTAATCTATTCGTGTCTTTATATGAAATAAAAATAATTTGTAGTATATAAGTTTTTTCTTATTAATATATTATGTTATAAAATTTCTATACTAAGAATTTTAATATCAATTTATATAAAATCATTACTTACAGGCTGTTTTCCACTTCCAGAAGTTTGTGTAGCCTATTAAATATTATTTATATATTAATATACACATACATGCATACATTCATATAATCAAATCTATCTTATATAAAAATTTTTAACTTTTTGAATAAAAATATCCAATACATTGCTTTAATTTATCTTACTTGAACATATACCATCCATATAAATTAGAATTTAATTTATCTTCATAAATATATGTTTATATATTTAATGAAATGTTAAAAAATAAAAATTTTATAGATTTAAATAAAACTTCATAACATTCCAATGCTTATACTTTGCATAATATTTTCAAAAGCGCCCATATATTGACAGTTAAATTTATATATTCTGTAATACATCGAAACTAGAAATCAATTTATTCCTGCATGGATTTCGAGTTTTAAAGCAATTTTTCATTAAATAATAAAGTTAAGTTAATTCTTGCATCCCCAAACCCAAAACAAAATCATTTTTTTTTTTTTGAGAAACCATAACGTAAGCTGATATAACACAAGTAAATGTGATAATTAACAATAGAAATGCCTATAATAATTTTTTAACAACAACATGAGATCGTTTTTTATAACAATCGTTGCATATTCAAGCTTTTACTGAAATTTCGTAGAGTCAGCACTCTGGCGCTACGATGAACGCACAGGAGTACAGTGGTGCCTCGAATAACAGACGCTGCGAACAACGAGCTTTTCGTTCGGCAGTTACGTGAGGCGAACAACGTACTTTCTGCGAACAAGTGCGAATGATGTTTCCACTCTTTCCCGTTGCCAATGACAATTTCCTTTTTTTATAATATATTACTATTATTAAAACATGTTATTAGTTATATCTAAAGTTCAGAGGTCAAGTTGGGATTCGACTTGCTCCCTTGTTTATTACGTACATCACCTCGGTGCAGGGTATTTACATTTATTCAAGTGTTGCGCAAATCATGGCTTCTAAAAAAACAGAAAAGTGATTTCAATTGAAACAAGGCAAGAAATTATCAGAAGGAGTGAAACTTGACAAAAACTCCCCTGTCAAATGGGAAGAGGTTCGGGAATTTAACAACACTCATTATCTGAACAGAGCTGAGGCAAATAGGACCGATGATCTCTACAATGACACCTTTGCCCGTCATTTCCGACAGATGTTGAAGAAGAAAAAGAAAAAGACCACATTGGAGATGTTTTTCAAGAAGCCAGCAAGGAAAAAACGAAATATGAAACAAGAGGAGTTTACCCTGCAAGCTCCGGTAGCCTCTCTGAATCTGACTCCGATTAAAAAACAATAAAAAGAGACCTGCTGCAATGTGTAAAAAGTCTATATCTGTATGGATGTGTGAAAAAAGTGTTTTTCCACTTCCTACTCACAATATCTGACTACCGTGAATAATTGGTGACTGCTCCATTTTAATTTTTTTATTGTACAGTACGGTTATTTTATGCTGCGGAACGAATTACAGTAGAGCATCGATTATCCGACCCCCGATTAACCGTCACGTCGGTTAGCTGACGGCGTTCTAGTCGGCAAATTCAAATGTCCGCTAGTGATGTGGCGCTACAATATTTGGCTATGTCTTGGCTACTTTAATATTATTTTTACGTGTTTAAGCTGGCAACACTGGATCGTCCATGAAAGGGAGCCAGTATTTAAACGAGGCTTAATTTTCTAATTTTTAACGATACAATAGCGACGATTATTATTTAAAAAAAAATTTGATAGGATTAACATTGAAAAAAATTGAACGCGAATTAGGTTAATAGCGATATACTAATATACTAATTACATGGGATATAATCAGGAAGACAATTCGGTTCCAGATTTAAAAAACATAAAGCAAAAATTAGACTTAATTCTAACCAATCACCGTGGACAAATCACTGTAAGAAATTCGGATGCACAATAAACGAAAAAAGTATAAAAATTATCCATAAATAAAAAGATATTTATCTACGAAAATTCAAAGAGCACTTCGAAATCATTAATAGAAACAAAACCATAAACCTAAATGATGGAATGGAGGTTGACGACGTGTGGGAGGAAATGGGAGGAGCTAAAGGGAAAGAAAACAAAAAAAGCGGGAAACGGTCTAAAAATGCCTTATGGGACATAACATCAACACTGGGCAGATGTCGATCTAAAACTTAAAACAGGTTAGTTAACCACTGTATAACTATTGTAGTAATTTACCGATGTAATAATTAAATTTACCAAATTTATAGAAATGTGAACATCCTGAAGAGGGGTGCAAATTAAAAAAAATATTGCACCCGAAATGCATAGAAAATAAAGAATACGAATAAAAGCTTTGTCTCTGATTAAATGCGGTCCAGGCAAAAAAACGGGGGTCATTTCTGTACAATTAACCCATAAAGTTTTTTCATCAATTTTAAGGAAATATTTTTGAAAAATTGATTTTTTAAAAGTAATATAAAGTAAACCGCACCATGGATATATACATATCTATTACTTATAGTGGACAATGTAATGTTTGCGTCATTTCTTGAAACACACTAAAATTCGTACTAAAACGTTGTAAATATTTTACGTAAATTTTTTTAATCAAGTGTCCTTATTATGTACAGTAATTTTCAGTTAATTGTTGCATTATTCTAAAGTTTAATTTTTTTGCTTTCTCTGTAGTAATTTCGTTTTATGTTTTATACAATTACAAAAAAGTCAAAGTGGTTATTTAATAAAACTGTAACATGAAATTATCAACATGAATTTATCGTATATATAACCAACGTTCTTCGTAATTCTAAAGACTATCAAAATGATTCACATAATTATAAAACGAAATTGTCTTAATCATGTCTCGAGTGCAATAGGATGTAACAAAGATACTAATTTTTACTAGAATTTAGACTACAATTTTCATTTGTTTTATAAAATTCATTTCCAAATTTGAAGTACTTACAGTGTTTACATTTTATAATAGTTAATGACATAAAAGTAATTCTTTAGCATAATATTATAAATGATGACGGTACAGTGAATTTTATTTTTTTGCTACTATATCATACGTGTTAGTGTTTTTCACCTGAAATGTTACGCAACTCTTTGTTGGAATTTTTCTTATTAAATTAGTATCATAAATAAACAATCAAAAACAATTGAAAAACAAAGGCAAGTTATCGCATATACATATATTAATACTACCAAACAGAACACTTAACAGGTATATAAAATCTATACTTACTTGCTGTGCTTTGGCAATATTCAAAATTGCTAAAAATAAAATTTGACAGTGAATATACAGTTTAAAAAATTTAATTAAATTATAATAAAATTTTAACACGTTTTATTCTTTAAATTAGTTTATTCACGAGGAACTGTAAAGTATGAACTACATTTTAAAATTTTGCTAAAAAATACTGAAATTAATATAAGAGATTAATATTAAAATATATACAGCTCTCAACTTAAATAGTAAAATTAATATTATGAATAATAATATAATAAAGGTAATTTTTGCTTACCGATGCAAACGAAGAAGAGGATCATCACGAATTTCATCTTTGCAATCGAATTGAGTTCCTTGTCTAGAATTAGAATAATTCTAACCGGAGTAGTTTCAGTAGTAATTCAGCGCTCTTATATACGTTTTTTGTTAAATCCTAATTGGTTAATACTTGACGTACGTATTGACTTTATCACCGCATATTTGTTTATTCATCTGTTCAATTACACTTCGTCCGGGTTTAAATTATTGCATTCTGATTGTAAATGATAAATACGGAAGTTTAAACTTTAAAATTTCTAATGGATCTATTCTTGTCTTAAATTCTTCAAGAATTATTTGTAAAGTAGCACAATTAATATTTTATTTAAATATTCATGGACGTATGCAAAAGACACTAACGTATAAATACTCTATTAAATAGATTTTAAACAGAATTTATTCTATCTTACTGTATAACAAAAGATGCATATCAAGATTTACATTTGTATTTCATTCAAATAAAAAATTAGAATTATCCACATCTTATTAAAAATATATATTCGATAATTTTAGTATTTTTAAAACTATTACTATCTTCAAAGATAAACTAATTATCGAGAGCCATGGTTCATTAATGTGAAAGATAATTTAATATATTATATGTAAAAGGTACTTGTCAACATGTTTCAAGAACAAAATTTTGAAGTCCAAGATTTAAAGTAGTTATGAAAATAACATTGTTGCTGAATTCTCTGACACACTAGATTTGTTATCATCTGTAATTATTGCTAACATTTTCACTAAAATTCTTCGTATTGAGATGACAGATATTAAAATGATGAATCACACCATCGGAATCCATGGTTTGATTTTCTTGAAAATTTGTGTAATATTCCAAATAACATGGAAGAGGCTTTGCTTCTACTTAAATTTTGCACGATGCTCTCGCATCGTGAGAAATTTCACAAATTTTTGACAAAACGAACAGCAGTTATTCATCCATAACATTGGAGAAACAAATTATACCCAAAAAATACAAACACACTTAAAATTCATACATACAGAAAAACCCTCAACTATTCTTCATATTGCTACGTATAATGGTCTGCCCAAACAAACGTAAAAATATTAGGGAGAACATTTTTGACCGAACCCATACATTTCTTGTATTATTTAACAGCCCGAAAAATAAATCGTAGTACATAGTTTTTTTTACAACTTTATGTGCTTTTCTGCATTTGAATATACCAAGTAATTATACATCAGACATGTCCCAGTCACATTACAAATTTAATCGAAATACTCCTTAATTGTTTAAACATATTCACGATTATCAGAAAGTAAATAAAATAAATTTATTTTTTTAAATTCTATGTCATAAATAATTTATTATTTTGTAAAAAAAATATTTTTTTAAATAAATTAAAATTGTAACTTTTTTAAAATATTTTAAGTACTTTTTTAAAATTAATGCATATTCATGACTCGCTTGTTATATTGAATTTTTAATAAGTTAATTATTTTTAATAATTTTAATTTTTTTTTATATTTTACTTTGCATGCAAAGTAAAACACAGCTCTGCATTTCATATCGTACACGTGGCATCAGCAACTGAATCAACAAATAATCTGTAAAATTAGTTTTGCTTTATATTTTAATGAAGTTTTCGTTTAAAAAATTTTTAATAAGTAAGATTTTTGTAAATAAACATGAAAAATATATTTATCGTAGAGTAGGGTAACTAAATTATGTATTTAAAGATAATTAGGAATATAATTATTTAATAAAAAAATTTAATATATAAATTTATGTCAATTCATTTCTGTTTGTTTGTTCATTGTGTGTATTTATCCTTGACCGAATTAAATCGATGTTGGAATAAAGAAGGAATTTTTGGTTATTTTATTTTATAGAAAATATTCATATTATAATATATAATTAAACCCTATGCATTAAAAAAAAAATTTATTTTAATAAAATTTCTAAGAGGTATCTAATTTCATGTTGGAAAAATCTGACATATGAATATTATTTCTGGCTGTTATAATGATTAGTCAAACATGAATTCCATTTACAATTTTTAGACATTGAACTGTACCTTCGAAATTTAGCATTGTAATAATTCGAAAAACTAATTAAAGTAATTAATCTGCCTTTTTATTTTGTTTGATTTGATAATGCTATATTTGCAATGAAGAAAATTTGCCATTGATTAGTTTTAAATTAGAAAGTAAATAGAATACCAGAAACAACTGAACAAATTAAAGATAATTGAATTTGATGTCGTATTGGAAGCAATATTTATTTGAAATGTTTTTTAGTTATTTTTCCGTTTGTCAAATGAGAATATTTCTAGTTAGGAAGCAGGACCGTTTTTAATTACGTTAATATAATGTTCTTATGCGGTCATTTTTCTAACATGTGTGACACGATACATTAATAAATGTAATTACTGTAGATACGTATGCTACCGTTACATATATTAACTTTCCAGACAGCTATTTAGCATTTTCTGTGCAATTTACTGAACACGGCCCGAGACATTTCGCCGCCGATACTCCGCCAATAGTCAGTGAACAGAGACTTAAAAACCAATAGCCAGTGACCCCAAGTATTTACCAAAAACAATGTCTTATTTTCCAAAAGAAGTGTCAAAATAAGAAAAGTAATACTATGCACGAGCGTTTGTAAACTTTTCTCACGCTTAAAGCTTATAATTTCATATAATAAATAAACAGGCAGTATTTTTCGTAATCGAGTTGTAGAGTGCACTTTTTCTATCAACCCTTGTCCATCACGGATCACCACGTACATATGCAACCGTTCGCGCAAAAAGCGAAGTCTATTGAGGTTTCTTTGTCTGACCATAAAGATACAGTAGTATCAGACCTGACGAGTTAATTATCGCCGATACGAAGTCGACCCTTCGATCCCGTGGTGTGTAAGTATAGAGTGCGCTTCGCATATTCTGAGAGTTTCTTTCGTTATTAAAGTGTTAACACAAATGCAGAACTTTTGACATTTCGAATATACTGTAGACTTGGTGTAACTCCCTCATCACAACGTTTCTGAATTATCCGTATTTAAAATAGAAGAATTATAATAAATAAAAATCACTAATTAAAAAAACAACTCTACACGAACTCTGTTAATAATACAGTTTCTACTAACATCAAAATTTGAAATTTTAAATGTATACGATTGAATAATATAATTATAATTTAAGATAAAATTGTTTTTATTAGAATAAAATCACCCAAACTTTATATTTTATTCACATATCGATTTTATTTGTACAAGAATAAATACAGACAATGAGAAAAGAACAGGGATTAATTTATTTATATCTCTAGTTTTCTCTTTTTCTTAAACGATTTTATATCTGATTACTTTTAAATACATGTCTTACTTACTTAGTTTTCTCTAGTGTGTTTATAATTTTTAAATGTTTTACAACAACTTCACCATGACAGAATTTTTAAACGAAAATTTAAAATCTAGAGCAGAATTAATTTTATACGTCTGTTTATTCAGTTGCTGATTTAACGTTCAATATAAATATGTGAGGCTTAGTTTTTAATTTATTTGTCAAGTAAAATTAATCATATTAATATGGAATGGCTAATATCCTATTTATCAAATCGTACGTACTATGTTAAGGTAAAAAATTCAATATCAAAACCATTTCAAGTTAACAAAGGTGTACCACAAGGATCCGTTTTGGGCCCTTTACTTTTTAATATTTATATAAATGATATTGTAGAGACTATTCCTGAGAATAGTATTATATTGTATGCAGATGATATTGTTATAACATATGCAGATTGGAATATTCATTTGGTTGAAAATAATATAAACTCTTTGTTATCTAAATTAAGTAAGTACATGGAAAATAATAACTTAAGAGTAAATGAAAATAAAACAAATTATATTTGTTTATCAAATAAAAACAAAAAAGTGAATTTAGAAGATATACAAGTAAGAATAAATAATGAACGTATTCAAAGAGTTAATACTGTAAAATATTTAGGAATCGAAATTGATGATAAGTTACGATGGAACAATCATATAAATAATTTAACACTGTCTTTATCTAGATATATTGGAATACTGAAAAGAATAATGAGTTTTTTAAATTGTGAGACTGTTTTGCGCTTGTATCACGCTTGCATGGAACCTAAACTTCGATATGGTATTTCTGTATGGGGTACAGCTTCTTCTTTTGTATTGAATAGATTGCAAGTTATACAAAATAACTTTATAAGAGCATTATATAAGTTGCCTTATGATTCCTCTGTCACTTCTTTTTATAACCAGATCAAAATTGATAAAATAAAAACTTTATATAAAAAACAAGTTCTTTTGGAAGGTTTTAAACTAATAAAGGTGAGCAAGAAAAAATCTTATATAAGCGAAGAATTAAATAAATATTTTAGGCCTTCTAATTACAACTACCGATGGAGAAATAACTTGCTTTTACCAAAGGTTAAGCATAGTTTTGGAAGAGATGCACCAATTTATCAACTTATATATAGTTGGAATGCCTTAAAAGAAGATTATAAAGAACTGTGTACTTACGGACAATTTAAACGGGCTGTGAAAAAATTGATATGTGATTAGTTGAGTGTATTTTTTTTTTTGTTTTGATGTTATTGTATTTTTCTTTTCTGTTCTTTTTTGTTGTTTTGTTGATTGTATACTTGGTAAAAGTCTGTATCATTAATTTTTCTTTTGACCCTTGAAAAAGGCCAATGGCCATAGGGTCGTATGATTAAATAAAAAAAAATAAATAATAATTATTAATACTGGTTGCGAGATTTGACCAATTAAGACAGTAATAAACTGCATATAAATGCTTAAAAGTAATTAAAGTATTTTGACATGTTCAAATTTTAATTTATTTTAAAACCGTTTTTTTTACTTGACATTTTTGATAGAAAAAGAATATTTTATGTATTTAAAGTCTACTCATTCACTGTAAAATAAAAAAAATATTTTAAAAAATATTTCACTAATAACACAGTAAAATAATGAAAACGTATTAATAAAAGGCTGCTTTCTCCGAAAAAACAATTGTATTCTATGATGATTGAGAAAATATACTAATAACATTTATATTTTCTTTTATTTTTTATTAATGTATATGACGTTATGGCCAGTGTACTAAAATACACTTTATTGAGTTCCTCCATGATTTGAATTTCTTTAAATAATATAAATAAAATTCCGTTAAATTTACAAACTGAGAGATTTACGCATTGCATATAACTGATCTGTGTATCCAAATCTATGGTATAACAGATTCAGTTGTGATTATGAAAAGTGTTTTACGATTTTCTATAGGCTACTCGATGTCAATTTACATAAAATCTGTTAACAATATACTCTACACTTAATTAGTTGTGTGTAGTCTATAATGTTAACAAGTTGTATGTAGTTTTTCATTTGTAAATTAGTAATTTCGATTTATTAACATTTTCCTATTATTATGATGTTATATCTGAAATGATATTTTAATTAACAGTAAATATACGCATATAAATTCTTAAGTTATCACCAGCTTCAATAACAAAATTGACACACTAAAAATACAGAAGTACTCAGTATAAATGTTTAAGTGATTTAATATTAATTATGTTTTACCTAATTTTTCAAGTGTAATATTGATTCGTATATTAGTAATATTAAAATTTCTAGAACGAAATTAAAAAAAAAAATAATATTTCAAATTCAATTATCAGATAAGTATTTTAATCTAGAAAACTGCATCTGAAATTTTCCCTATTTCTGTATTTGTTTGTTCATCTGTAATCTGAATTTGCTCCGTTTACTTTGCTCTGTAAATATTAAAATTAATCGATATGATGGAATAAATTAATCGAAAATACTTTAGGTTTTATGTTATTATCAGATAAATTTAGGACAAATTATTTGTAGACGAATAATTTGTGATCATCAATTTAAGAAGTAATTGTAAACATTAAATAGGTAAATAAACAGGGACAACATTAATATCATTTCTATTAACAATAATGATGATAAAATATATTTATTAAAATCAATGAAACGAATTTTATCAACAAGTTACTTACATTCACAGCAACATTCGTTTGTGCCATTTATTATCATATTTTCTCATTAAAACTATTTATATTTGTATCTATTATAAAATGGCAAAAACTATTGTTTTGAGAACAGGAATGAGTTTTATAAAAAATTCTTGGTGCTAACAACGAGTAAAATCGTCTTTAAATCTGACCCTACTGGGCTAATTTAGTAAAAAAAAAAGTGATGTGAGAATCCGGAGTTGGAAGATTTTTCTATTTGACCATATTTTTTTAAACTTTGTAATTTTATAAAGATTTTATCTAATGATTTAGTGCAGGAAAACTTTTTTCCGCTAGATGAGAACCGTCAGTTTCTCCCAAAACGATAGTTGAGTGTGATGTCTCACTCGAATGTCTGTAAAACTAACCAACTTCGTTCTCATCTCAGATGCAGAACATGATCATCTGGTAATACTATTGGATAAAAATTAATATAAAAGGCGAAAGGTAACATTTCAACATCACTCTAGTTCTCACTTTCGTTTGAATTTTTTGCAATGATTAAGGCTTTAGCCATTGCTCCTGTTCTGGCGCCTTTGCTGACTGCCCAACACTTTAGCTAACGCATTCTCAGTGCACTATCTCAAGATTTTCTCAATAACTACTCGACTCTCCACAACTATTATAAAGACATATGGAACTTTTAAAAAAATTTTTTAAAGTTCCATATGTGATGTAAACTTTCTCTGTCCTATTATGTGATGTAAACTTTCTCTGAAGTCAGGTTATATCTACAGGTTAGATTCGAGATCCTCTATGTATTGAATAGCAATATCACTTGCTAGGTACACTTTTATGTATAGGTTTTAATTACAGCTGTTTTTAAATGAATGTATCGTTATATGCTAAACTGTCGTTTAGATTGATTTATGTCTAACTTTATTGTCAACCCATTGTATTATTAAATGCAAGTTATCCTTGTAACTACTGTTGTGACTATTTTAACCATCCTTCTTATTCCAGTAAATAAAATTCTACTTTACTATGCATCTTAGTCTGCAAACTATACTAAGGGTTGTCAAGAATCTTGACGACAATTATAGAAAGTTGAGGGGTATTTCCGAACTTATCAACTCTCAATGATATTTTCAGAGCCATTCGTTTAGAGACAGAAGATAGACTGGAACTCCCCATTCTCACACTATACATGAAGACTGTTAACAACACACTCTACACACAACAATTCGTGTCTAAGCTTCTAAAACATTAATATTTAAATATATACGATTTGATAATTTTACTTTAAAATAAAACAATTTAAATTGTTGTTTTATTCACATAAAAAGTTAATTTTCTCACGGATAAATACATTTAATGACATAACAAAACTTAATTTATTTATATTTTTAGTTTTCTTCTTAAATAATTTTATATCTGATTATTTTTGAATATGAGTTATAACTCAGTTAGCCAGCTATTGTATTTATAAATCTTAAATTTATTCACTGCAATTTCAATATAATTTTCATTAATATTTGCTCTACAAATATTAAAATTAGTCGATATGAGTGAATAAATTGATTGAAAAATACTTCAGGTTTTATATTATTCTAAGATAGATTTAGGTCAAACATATTGAAAAACAAACTACTTTTGAAAAAAATATAAAAAATTGTTGTACACATTAATTATGAAAACAAACAGGCCCCACATTAATGCCATTTCGAATAATAATAATGGTAATAAAATGTTATATTTACTATAATCAATGAAAAAATATTGCCATTTATTATCATATTTTATTACTAAAAATATTTATATTTTTAACTATTATAAAATAGCAAAAAGCTTAATTTTAAGGACATAAATTGGTTTTATAAAAAAAAACACTGTAAATAGGAATAATATGTAAAATCTTCATTGAAACTAACCCTTCTGAAAATATATGCAATCCCGTTTCTCTCCTTATTTCTTGACCTTTAACCACCAAAATTTATTAGCATTAATTCCCCTAATACACGAACTTTACTGTAAAATATGAAAAATTTTCGCAAAAAGCATGAAGTATTCAGTTTTAAATAGAGTAAGCAAAATTGCTTTGCATACACACTAACATCCATATTTACAGAAATTACCTCTTCCCGAATTTTTTTTCATTTTTCGGTATTTTTCAAGTATTTTGATTCCAAAAATGTAAAAATCTAGAAAAGATCATTTTGTGACTTATCACCATATTTTACCTGTTGATCGCTAAAAGAGAAATGTTGGCAAAACATTTCAATGCTAAGCAAGTGTGTCAAACGAGAACAAGAAAAAAGCACGAAACAAAACAAGAACGACTGAAAAAGTAACGTCTTATCTTTTATACTAAATCAGAATCCAATAAAATTCTTAAAACGTTATGCCATGCTTCTGACAAAAATGATCAGACACTCTTGCTAATAGTTCAGTGAGACATTGCAATTTATAAGAAATTATTTTCTTTTCTTCGTGAAAAAAAGTAAATGCTTCGTTTTTCAAAGATAAATAATTTTTCTATAAATTTAAATGTATTATTATTCTAAAATATTATTTTAACAAATTTGTTCAACATGCCTTTTTTTCTAATTATAAACTAAAAATTCAAACTATCTATCATAAATTATTTAATTTTTGAATCTATCAATTAATTCTTTTCACGCCCCATATAAGTAAACCTTTCACCTTGGTATTAAAGAAACCACTTCAAAACCTTTACCTATTGTTATTTGTTTTTTATGAAGTGATTTTTTACACCACTTTAAAAGGTGTACTTCTATAATGCGTGAAAAGAATTGATAGATTCAAAAATGGAAATAATTTTTTGTAAATAGTCTGAACTTCTAATTTACAATTGAAGAAATATGCTGAGTTTATCAAAAAATTTTTACTATATGCGAATTGAAGATAACTCGTATCCATAACAAGAGCGCTTGAACTTGATACAAATTGTATAAAATTCGATAGTAGGGTAAGAAGTTTTACTTTATTTTTTTAATGTTAAAACGTCAGAACCTACAATGAACAAATAACATCTTGTTATTTTTAAAAATTTTGAATATTTACTTTTCGTTATTTCTTTTTTATGAAGTATTTTCTGCAATACTAATTTAAAAAATGTACTTCTATGGTGCGTGAAAAAGATTAATTGATAGACTCGAAAATAAAATAATTTTTAGTAGATAGTTTGAACTTCTAATTTATAATTAGAAAAATAACCTGAGTTTATTACAAAAATTGTAACTACATGCAAACTGAAGATAACTCGTATCCATCATATAGGGATTGAACTTGATACAAATTGTATAATACTTGATAGTAGGGTAAGAAGTTCTACTTTATTTTTATATTGTTAAGACGTCAGAACCAACAATGAACAGCTGAAGTCTGGTCATTTTTAAAAATGTTATTGTTATTAGTATTTTATCACGTGATTTCTGCAATACTAATTTAAAAAACGTACTTATATAGTGCATGATAAAGGTTAATTGATAGACTAAATAATTAAATAATTTTTTGTAAATAGTCTGAACTTCTAATTTATAATTGGAAATATATCCAGTGTTTATTATAAGAATTGTAACTACATGCAAATTGAAGATAACTTCTATCCGTAACTAGAGGACTTGAACTTGATACAAATTGTATAAAACTTGATAGTAGGGTAAGAAGTTCTACTTTATTTTCTTATAGTTAAGGCGTCAAGACCAACAATGAACAGCTGATGTCTGGTCATTTTTAAAGATGTTAATGTTTACCTATTTTTATTTGTTTTTTATGAGCTGATTTCTGCAATACCAATTTAAAAAAAGTACTATATTGCGTGAAAAGGATTAATTGATAGATTCATAAATTAAATAATTTTTTGTAAATATTGTGAACTTTTAATTTATAATTGGGAAAAAATCTTGAAATTATCATGAAAATTGTAACTACATGCAAATTGAACATAACTCGTATCCATCACTAGAGGGCTTGAACTTGATGCAAATTGTGTAAAACTTGATAGTAGGGTAAAAAGTTTTGCTTCATTTTTTTAATGTTTACGCGTTAGATCTTACAATAAACAGCTGATGTCTGGTCATTTTTAAAGATGTGAATGTTCATTTATCGTTGTTTGTTTTTTATGAAGTGATTTCTGCAATATTAATTTAAAAAATGTACTTCTATGGTACGTGATATCGGTTAATTGATAGATTCAAAAATTAACTGATTTTTCGTAAATAGCCTGAACCTTTAATTCATAATTAGAAAAATATCTTGAGTTTATCATAAAAATTGTAGTTTTTTTTCCATGGAGAATTTCACAACTGTTATAAAGACTAGTTTGTTATGTTAGTTTTCGTTTTTTGAGTTCTATTTTTATTTTAATATTTTTATAAAAAATAATTAAACCACTCGTTTTCTATTTTTCATTAAACAATTTTTCATTAAACATAAAAAATACTTAAAACTGAAAAAAAACAAAAGAATTGCGTTAATTGTGAAGAAGAAGCTTGAAACTTTATTTTCCATTGTCTTCCTTTTTTGTGAAGTCTGACACCAATGAGTCATTGTGTTTACAGCTGGATGA
Source organism: Centruroides sculpturatus (assembly GCF_000671375.1). Classification (NCBI taxonomy): domain Eukaryota; kingdom Metazoa; phylum Arthropoda; class Arachnida; order Scorpiones; family Buthidae; genus Centruroides; species Centruroides sculpturatus. The sequence goes on along the minus strand of NW_019385307.1, from coordinate 243,547 downwards.
CCTTGAGAAGAGCTGTGTTGGATTTCTCAGTACATTCTCATAGAAGTCTAGGGAGACGAAGGGTTTATAGTAGTATGAATACTAGCTGGCTGTATATTTTTAAATAATTTTAAAAAATAACAATTTCATTGTGATATCCTTTTCCACTTGAATTAATAAAACGTATATATAACAAAATCTATTAATTAAAAAAATTAAACTATTGAAAATCGTTTTTGACATCAGAAGCTAGCTATAAATAACTTTATTGATGTAAAATTTGTGCACTACAACTTTAGAAAGATTAATTAAATTTGATAAAAAAAAATCGCATTAAAACAATTAAGCTTTAATCATGCAGTATTAAAGGTAAATTAAACTAGCGTTAAAATATTTCGTGATTATCCACCAAAATCTGCTTAAAGTATCAATGAAAGAAAAATATCACGATTTTTATAACAAACTGATAAACTCCTAGACGTGGTGCAAGGCATGTATATCTGTCTTTGAATTATATTTAATTATGGTAATCTACAACTAATCTGTTGTTTTGATTTTTTACGGATTAATAGCTTAGGGAATGCCATGGAGAGCTGGATAGTTTAAGTACCTCACCTCTAATTATATTTTCTATTTATTCATCTATTATTTTCATATTTCTTGGTCAAATGGAATTCGATATGAGACACAACAAACCGGAAAACTGTTCTTAGTGTCTATGTTTTGCTCTATCAAGTTGCAATAGCTTTAAAAAATTGTCTTTCATGAACACATGTTTATATTTATACTGTAGGTTTAATAATTGGGTCAACTTGAACTTTCACTACTACACTAAGGTCGATTCAATTTTCAAATTGGGCTCTATTTATATTATCATTTAATCGCATTATTTTATTTCACTTAGCATCTTTTTGAGTTTTCTCTTCTGCTATGACAAAGGTTCCTATTTCACTTTGTTGATATTTACAGGTTGTGTTTTTACATTTAGAATTCTAATAGGAACTCTACTGCGCTTTCAGATATTGACTAATGTACTAATAATAACTACCCCTTCCCTTTCAGAGGGTTACTGTTCAACTACTACTGTTTGATTAGACACGTGTGGATAGATCTTTCTCTCCACAATCATAACTGACTGCCAGGGAATGAGATATTCGATTAACAACACGACATCGTTTCACATGTCATCTTTTTTTATAAGCTATCAGCTAACATTTATCTCAAATTTCTTTGTCTCTCTTATTTATTTCATAATTTGCATGAAAAAAGTCTCACAGTTTTTTCTATCTATATTTTAGTCTTTTCAATATTATCGTTAGGCAGCCCCAGGGCAGCAGTAACTGGTTGCAGGTCCATCTAGTTACTTCGTAAAACTTATAAAAGAAGACAATGGTAGAGGGTAGAAATAATGACACAGGAAGAAAAATGACTGACAACGTGTCCTGCAACATCAGGATTTGTATACTTTTATATTTCATAATCTTCCTTCAATTGGCTGGGCTTACCCTTTCTAACTCCCCAATCGGTCTCTCATCTGTTGTCAGGTAAAAATTGCAAGTGGAAATTGAATGTTCTGGTTGTGAGAAAGGTCTGTCATTGACAATCCTTATATGGCACCATCCCTTAACTCTGGCCAGGATTACCGATAGAAGAGATATCCGCAATCATGTTTTCTTTTGTCATTTCTTATTATTGCATTCTAAAATATATTTTTTCTTTACCTATTTTTTCATCAATGTTTACGTAATTTTATATGAGTAATAGTGTGAAAGTCTGGCATTGCCAATTCGACATAGCTAAACTTGACACGTTGCAGAATCAGTTTTTTTCTCTGCATCACGTTAATCATTCATTGCAAGTTTTTTGTTGTTATAAAATATTTTTAAGTTCAAACTTAATTTCGGTTTACACATTATGCACCCTGTCTTTTTCTAACCTACTATCTAACTAAAAATCATATTTAAGCATATTAAATGTATATATGTAGCATATTTTTAATTTATATTGTATATAAATTAAAATCTATTCAAGATTCATTAAACTTCGAAATTGAGTTTTTCCTTGAATTTCTTAATAGTAACTTTAACTTCCTTTTTGACAGACTTTCTGCATGTCAAAAAGGAGTTTAAGGTTACCGTTAAGAAATTCGATAATTTTCAGTTATAATAGGATATAAAATTGAGTGACAAAGACATAGTTTATCATAGTTAATTATGAAATAGTCTACAATTAAAAATTAATTAATTTTAGAAAACACTGTTACTATCATAATGTTAAATGGTTGTGTATGACTCATTTGTTATGAGATGTTATTAAAAACAATGTTTTAATTATTACTTATTATAATAAGACAACAAAATTAATTTTCACTGTAGAAAAAATTTGTAAATACTGTATACATTATTTTCCAATAACAAGTAAAAATCATTAAATCTAACCCTATACATGATTTTTTATATATATCTCTTCACTCTACCGATTTCTGTACTTAAAAACTTAAGAGCATAAATTTCTTTTATATAAAAGTTTCCATACCCAATCTTCTTTCTTAATCTTCATCTCTTCCTGAGATATTAAATGAAATGAATGCCGAGAGATATGCTATTGAATATTTTATCCTTTTTTGATCTTCTGGGTTCAGGAGATTACAAGTCGTCGAGATTTGTAAATTGCCTGCATGTCAACATTTACACAATTATAATACTTTCCAGTGTTATGCTGTAACAACCAGAAAAGCAAATTTTATATTTTAGTTTTCTATTCCATTTTACTGAATAAAATCATGAATGTTTAATCTTATATATTTCTTAATCTTTACTAGTTTTTAAAATGAAATTCATTGATATTATTTATGTTGGTAGTAAAGCTGAAGTTTATTGCAATGAAATAAATATTCTACATTATATAAAATACAAAATTTGTTCTCAGAATACTTTTCACGAATATCTGCTGTTATAAAACTTTTATTCTGACCATAAATTAGTAGATAAATATTGTTTATCATAAAACTTATTAATTTGTATATTTCAAATGATGTTTGAATTCTAATCGTCTTGTGAGTAGTAACACCCCTTTTACTTCATGAAATAAGCTTACCAGCTCGAAATATGAAAAATTCAAGTCAATTATTGATAAAAAATTATAAAGTTTTCAGACTTGAAATGGTTGCTAGACACACACTATAACGCCTTTACTGCTGTGCCATTTGACTCCCAGTTTGAAACACTTGTATATTTTAGACAAAATAGAAGAATGTATTAATTAAACGATCATTAAAAATATTATAATCTCATTAAATAAACGGTCTAATTTAATAAAAATTGTATATTAAATATCAAATAGCCGTTTGTATTCATACTTTTACTATCACGTTTTATATTAATGTGTATTTTTTGTTTGTATTTAATTTATATAAAATAAATGTAAATATGCCTTATGACTTTTTTTATTACAATATGAAGATTTGTATGTATCTTTGTTGGTAAATATTAATAAAATTAAAAAATAAATGGATCCAAAACCTTCTCATTGCAGAATTTCTAAATCATTTTATTTAATTAATCAATGAAATTACAACAATTTGACAATTTTAAACAATTTTTCTTCGTTCCACAATATTCTTTGGTTATTCTGAAATAGAAAAGTATCTTCTATTAAAACTCTTATATTAAAAAAACTACTTTTTATAGTTAATCAATAATAGAGAATTGCATCAAATCATTTTAAAATGATCATTGAACGATTCAATATTCAACCTTAAACTAAACCACTTAAACATCAAACCATAATTTACATAAAGTAAAGGAGACAAATCAGTATTCAAATGAGACTAGATATTTATTCATGCTAAATAGTAATTAATTATTTAGTTTTTATTCATTTGCCAACATTGTCACCACAAAAATTAAATATGCAACATGGGAAAATGAAATTTGTGATTATCAAAACTAAACTACTAAGCATTGCATAAACTTCAATCATGAAAATTCATACATATTATTGATATAATTTATAATGTTTTATTGTAATAAGTGTTATATGGATGTTATTATGAAAACTTGTAAACTGGTAGTTTTACGTTTTTTATCCAACACTTCCTCTTGATTTAACAGGTAAATCAAAATCTAATATGAAGTGCAAGGTAGAAAAACTTGCACAGTAATACTTCGCTACATTAAAAACAAAAAAAAAACATTTAGAAAAAATTCTAAATGCATACTGATATAAGTAAAGAATACTGTTATTGCTTTATGTAGTGTTAATAAATTACCATAGTATGATAAATCTGTATAGAATAGTGTAGTACCAGTTACACAATTGCTTAATTAATACAGAAAGAAGGCAATGTGTTTGTTTGTTGTTTTCTGTTTTGTTTTTCGATTGTATTTATTTTGCTGTGTCACATTATTTTTGAAGTGTATTTGTTGCTGAATATCGTCATAGCCCATTTCCTTGTTATGTCCGATGTACTAAACGTAATCCAAGCCATCAACAGTGACAAATCAGAACAGACAGACAATGTCGACAAAGATAACGAACACATTTTTATTAATTTTTCATTAATTAATAATAATTTTATTACAAAATAATTAATATCGAAGCCCCATAGATACAATTACATTAATTTATTTGTGAAAAATAAGTACTAGTATATTCGATTCGTACTAGAAGTATAAAACTTTATAAGATAATAACAAATTTTGCATTTTTAATTATGAGATGAGTAAACAAGTGTTTAACAAAAATATTATATAAATAAGCTGACATTTCATAAGCCGAGATTTCTTGTAATGTTATATTCTATTTGTTTTTTATAGACTAATCCAGCATTTAAAAAAAAAATATCGGCGATATAAATAATTTTTATGGTTATATAAGCAAATGTAGGTCTTTCTAATCTACAAGTAAAAAGAAAGTAACTGTGGAAATTTTGACTGTGGAAAGCTGTAACGCTATTTTCTCTCCCATAGGCCATCACTGTCAGAACGACAGGACTTTGTTTTCGAAATATCCTACATCCTCAGTGTATTACCCCATGCGATTTCTTACTTTGTTGGTGTGTAATAGATAGGGTTTATGTGCCACTAATATATTTGAACATACCAGACTTGAGACATTAGATTGTTGAGGATGTTTACTTTATTAAACATGGCATGGTGACCAGAATGTGAAAATAACTAGACTACTGTTTATATGTGTGCTGTGTAACGAAAGGTTTCCATATTTAGTACTTGTGATATGTGTTTTTACATAAACTATTTTATTTGCAGTCAGGATTTAATATGGAAAGTAATTTTTTACGTATCTCATTTGTTATGAGATGTTATTAAAAACAATGTTTTAATTATTACTTATTATAATAAGACAACAAAATTAATTTTCACTGTANTAATTTCTATAACACAATATATCAGATCAAAGTGTAAATCAAAACTTAATCTTACTTTTCTAATAGTCTTTTGAAGCTGACTGTAATTAAAAAATGCGCTGAATTATATAGTAATAATAATTTTTATTAACTATTATAATTATTCTGACAACCACTTCAAAGAGGTGTATTGACAATTAAGCAAACTTGTAATGATTTTCCAATTTCAACTTGTACGTAAAGCCAAGAATTACTCAGAGAAGATTAACAAATTCTTGTATCTACTGTTTTAAATATTTTGGCAGAATTTCTTGACAAGTTTCTGTAAGTATTTTTTGGCAGATTGTTGTAATTCGGAAGACATTGCGATTTTCCTAAATTGTCAATAAGCTCTTTAAAAGCAGAAGGAAAAATATTCGATAAAATCTATCACATATTGTTAATTTTTAACTTAGTCTTATAAAAATTATTATAATGTGAAATTTTGAAAAGATTTTATTATTAATAATTGTAAAAAGTAATCATATATTTTACAAATTCGAAGGCATTTTAGCCACAGAAATCAAAAGGAAAAAGTGAAAAATAAAGGAAGTTTACTTCCTTCAAAAATAGTTATTCATCCGATGACTACGTTACGTGTTTAGTAAGAATTAGATCATTGTCAGATGACAACATATCCAAATCTCCATTGGAAAAGAAGTGGAATATAAATAAGGGATACGCGTCAAACTCTGTGCACAGCACATCATCCCGTATTCTCTAGTCTTTAACTTAGTGACATACTTTATAGATTAAACTTCTGCCCAAAAGACAGGAAGGATACAAGTCAATAATAATATGGAGGTATTACAATCAGTACTTTTGTAAATTCTCTATCTCAACCTTCAGAGACATAGTTTAAGGTTTAATCATGGCTAGATGCTGGTGTCAATGCTTACGTTGTTTACCGCTCATAGGTTAGCCATTCTTTAGCGTAGAGATCGGATCTCACAGATCTTGTGCAGTTAAGTGGTCATTAGGATTCACCCTCGACCTCCTGCTTATCTCACTATAATATTTTAAATTTTACAAAGTGTATTACTGAGGAAATTACGTAACTTTATTTACAGGAAAAAATAGGTCAAAAGTAAAAGAACTATATTGTTTTAGTATATTTATCAAGTCCGAAAACTAAAGATAAAAATATTTTATAAATTTCCTTTTTTTATCAAGTAATTCATTTCAGAGGATATATCAGTGAATTATGGTTTAATCGAAGAAAGTGATAAAAATTAATTACAGCCGTATTATTTACGAAAAATTAACGAAACTTTACAGAGATAAACAACGGTTCTTACACTTATTGAAAATATAAAATTTTATATGATATAGGGGAGACCGGGGCAAGATCGGCATGTTAAGTTTTACTGAAATTTTGTGTAATAAATACTGCAGTAAACTGAAAAAAAAGCTTTGCATATTGTCTATTGGAATGTTACCTTACTATAGAACTGGTTAAAATCAGTTTGGAAATAAAAATAATTAAAATAATTACAACTTTACAAGAAGAGAGAAATTGACGAAGTTGCCCCGGGTATAGGGGCAAGATCGGCAACTTCTCTCTTTTTGTAAAGTTGTAATTATTTTAATTA
>NW_019385307.1:231975-235230 GCF_000671375.1 Centruroides sculpturatus | reverse complement strand
CCTAACGTCTACCTCTAGTGTCAAATTACTTTATTCCAATCATTTAATTAGCCGTATTATAGCCCGATATTTAGGCGATCGTTTGGTGATGTATTTACTACTCGGGCTATGAGTTGTTGATATTTATATATATATATATACCTCGCCGGGTGTTGCGTTAGCTGGCTGAGTGCCGTTATGGCCGTGGGCGAAGGAGTCGTCCCCAGTCAGTAATGTATTTAACCAAAGTAAGGTTATATCTAAATCTAATATACTTCTGGAAGCGAAGCGATTATTAATTTACTTAAGAGGTGGCGCCTAACGTCTACCTCTAGTGTCAAATTACTTTATTCCAATCATGTAATTAGCCGTATTATAGCCCGATATTTAGGCGATTGTTTGGTGATGTATTTACTACTCGGGCTATGAGTTGTTGATATTTATATAGATAATTGTAAATAATGAATTTTTGGTAATTGATTGTTTCTCTCATAATTATTTGTTTCTCCCTCGAAATTAGCATTAAGTTGCTATTGAGAACAAATCACACGGGAACACTTCTTTGATCTAAAAAGTAGGTTCATTTTTTATAATTTAGAAAATATATGCACTTCTGGCCCTATGCCCCTCTTTAGCCTTTATTTCATTAATTTATCGTCAGAAATCAATGTAAGATATTGCATAATGTAGTAAATTATATTTAACATACGTGCACAGAAAGTTTTTAAAAAATATATAATTACCTAACAAATATTAATATTAATAGTTTCCGCTAAAATAACAACAATTAAAACCGTGGAATGAAAGAAGTAAAACTAAAATAAGTTACAAAATAAATATATAAATAAATGAGTAAAATTATAAAAAATAATAAATTAGTATACTTGAAAAATAAATATATTCCCATTAAAATATGCAAATAAAGGTAGTAAAACCATAAAACCTTAATATCAATGAAACAAGGTGAAGTTCCGCTGTATGCTTACCAGAAAATACGATATTTTGTACGATAAAATGGAAATGAGTTGATGGGGAAAGAAAGAAAGAAACTTAAAATGAACTTTACAACTTTGGTACTAATGGCTGACAGTTCTCACTGATGACAACAACAGTGTTTAAATTCATTTTGTAAATTGCCTTTATTTTAATCATTTTAATGTGTTCAAAAATTCTACTTCTATATATATAATCGAGACGAGTTGATAATAATAATAATCAGCGCAGAGCCCAAACGGTTAGGAGTTGGAAGCTGAAATTTGGTACACAGTTAGGGTACGTCACGAAAACGCACCTAAGAAGGGATGTTTCGAAATTCCCTCCAGGTGGAAAGAGACAAAATTAAGGTATCGACAATGGAAGTGTTAAGTAACAATGGCGGTGTTAGGTAACAATGGAAGTGTTACGTAACAATGGAATTGTTAAGAGAAAGCGACGTGCAAGATTTACAGGCGCAGATGCAGTTCTTTCGTTTTTGCAGGAAATCGAACATATTTTTAGAACCATCTAAAAGTTTTCCAATTAGTCTGGAAACAAGGGGACTCAATTCTTGCATTCTGTGAAAACGGGTAAGGTTGACTGTAACGTTATAATCTTTATATTAGTTAGCGTTACTTTTGTCCGAGCAAAGCCGGCTCACCTGCTTGTTTAATAATATTTTTGTAAGCGTTTTGACACTGTCAAGTAAGATCTCTCAGAGGCATGATTACATTGCATAGTAACTGCCGAGTTGGTGTAATTATATTTAAGAGACCTTATATTTTTTCTTCTTCGAATTATTAACATTCTACCAAATTCACCTATGTAATAATTATTTGGATGATACGTACAAGTAAAGTCATAAATTAAATTATTTAACATAACCTCTATTATTCTAATAACTGGTTCTTTGTTTTTTTAAGAAATTCTTCATTAGGTTATTTAGTATGGGTGTTAGATTTATATTAAATGGTGTTCATATTTTTCGAATGTTTTCAAAAATTATTTGAGAATAATATAGTTTGATACAAAATATTTCTGTTTTAGGAATCGGTTGTTTTATTGTAAGACCATTCTTTAATAATTTTGTTGAAGTAGTCTCTACTTCAAAGCATATATTGTTTTAGATATTAAAAAAATTTAAATTACAGGTGTAAATTTAATGGCTCAACAAAAATTAATTATAAAGATTTTATACTAAATTTAACAAGTAATACCGCATTTTTTAATTAAGTAACTTCCGTAACAAAATTATTAAAAATCGCTATAAAACCATTCAATAAAACACGCAATTGCTAACAGACAATTAACTTATAAAAAATAAATTATACCCGAATAATTTTTGAAAACATCCAAACAATATTAACATCATATAATATCAATGTAACCCACATACTATATAACAAAATTAAGAATTTATTATTTATGTATTTACTTATTTGTTTAATTTGTTTCAGTTTTACTAGTCAATGGGTTTTATTAGTTTTAAAAGAAATATTATACTTTTACAGTTATATATTACGTTATTACCTTTTAACATTTTTTTCATTTATTTATTTACTTATTATTACAAGGCTATGTCTTGCTTATAAAATCGTTCCGCTTGCTGAATAACCGGCTTAGAGGTATGAAGATAACATGTCAAGATTTGCAATTTGGCACAGAAGATTAATTAAGTACCTAAATCATGCGCGCATAAAAAACCAGAATTTTAGTCCTTAGGGAACCAAAAACTTAGTCAAAATAAAATTCAAAATAGTTACACTCTCTTCAGAAAGGCAGTAGTACAAGATTTGCTCATGCGTTGCTCGTTGCAAAGTTGTAAATTCGAACTTTTCAAAACGAACTTTGACAAACGAATCTTTGAAAAAAAACTTGTTCACCTGTCCCGTGTTACACCTGACATATTTCTGGTAGCGATGTGCTGACGTTGACCGATTGACCCGAGATATCTCGTTTCAGCATTGAAAGTTTTTTTTCAAAGTAGAAGGCGCTTGAAGTTATAATCATATAATAAAAGCCGGGTGTTGCGTTAGCTGGCTGAGTGCCGTTATGGCCGTGGGCGAAGGAGTCGTCCCCAGTCAGTAATGTATTTAACCAAGTAAGGTTATATCTAAATCTAATATACTTCTGGAAGCGAAGCGATTATTAATTTACTTAAGAGGTGGCGCCTAACGTCTACCTCTAGTGTCAAATTACTTTATTCCAATCATTTAATTAGCCGTATTATAGCCCGATATTTAGGCGATCGTTTGGTGATGTATTTACTACTCGGGCTATGAGTTGTTGATATTTATATAT
>NW_019385307.1:141835-231879 GCF_000671375.1 Centruroides sculpturatus | reverse complement strand
CTTCTAACAGGAAAAGTAACTTTCGTTATCATGGAATTATAACAAAACCTGCCAATTCAATATAAATGGAAAAAAAATATTATATGGAATTGAACGAAAATGAAAATTTGCTTGATAATTCAACTACGCTTGTTGGAGAACAATAAAAACACTACACTCAACAAGCCACCAATAAAACTCAACTGCCTAACCTATAACCAAAGTCTCCTTTTAATTTGTTTAAAAAAAAAAGCGCTTGACAAACTTGCCCCGCATGCCGAAGTTGCCCCGGTCTCCCCTATTTATTTATCTTATCACCACAATTTTGTCTTATCTGTGAGGTGAAAGTTAATGAGGTGAAAATTTACCTCAATTTATATATCTATACATCGTTTGAATGAATTAACTGTTAATAAAATTTTTGTTACAAAAGCGATGTAACTTTATGAAATTACACTAAATGTTTCTAAAACATAGCTTATAGTAAAACTGAAAAAGGATATCTAGAATAATTTAAAATTTATTAGGCACTATATAATTTTGTAGATAATTGTAAATACATCACCAAACGATCGCCTAAATATCGGGCCATAATACGGCTAATTAAATGATTGGAATAAAGTAATTTGACACTAGAGGTAGACGTTAGGCGCCATCTCTTAAGTAAATTAATAATTAAATAAATAAATCAATAAATAAATTTAGAATCTTCTGGAATAAAAGAACTGGCCCGGGGCGGGACTCGAACCCGCAGCCTCCGCTTGCCGTGCGGCGCGCTTACCAGTTACGCTACCCAGACCCTCGAGCTAGTCTTCGCTTCCAGAAGTATATTAGATTTAGATATAACCTTACTTGGTTAAATACANATTTGAGAATAATATAGTTTGATACAAAATATTTCTGTTTTAGGAATCGGTTGTTTTATTGTAAGACCATTCTTTAATAATTTTGTTGAAGTAGTCTCTACTTCAAAGCATATATTGTTTTAGATATTAAAAAAATTTAAATTACAGGTGTAAATTTAATGGCTCAACAAAAATTAATTATAAAGATTTTATACTAAATTTAACAAGTACATACCGCATTTTTTAATTAAGTAACTTCCGTAACAAAATTATTAAAAATCGCTATAAAACCATTCAATAAAACACGCAATTGCTAACAGACAATTAACTTATAAAAAATAAATTATACCCGAATAATTTTTGAAAACATCCAAACAATATTAACATCATATAATATCAATGTAACCCACATACTATATAACAAAATTAAGAATTTATTATTTATGTATTTACTTATTTGTTTAATTTGTTTCAGTTTTACTAGTCAATGGGTTTTATTAGTTTTAAAAGAAATATTATACTTTTACAGTTATATATTACGTTATTACCTTTTAACATTTTTTTCATTTATTTATTTACTTATTATTACAAGGCTATGTCTTGCTTATAAAATCGTTCCGCTTGCTGAATAACCGGCTTAGAGGTATGAAGATAACATGTCAAGATTTGCAATTTGGCACAGAAGATTAATTAAGTACCTAAATCATGCGCGCATAAAAAACCAGAATTTTAGTCCTTAGGGAACCAAAAACTTAGTCAAAATAAAATTCAAAATAGTTACACTCTCTTCAGAAAGGCAGTAGTACAAGATTTGCTCATGCGTTGCTCGTTGCAAAGTTGTAAATTCGAACTTTTCAAAACGAACTTTGACAAACGAATCTTTGAAAAAAAACTTGTTCACCTGTCCCGTGTTACACCTGACATATTTCTGGTAGCGATGTGCTGACGTTGACCGATTGACCCGAGATATCTCGTTTCAGCATTGAAAGTTTTTTTTCAAAGTAGAAGGCGCTTGAAGTTATAATCATATAATAAAACTAAATTCCGATATGTAATTTGTTTTTTTTTTACATCTATATATATAATCGAGACGAGTTGATAATGATAATAATAAGCGCAGAGCCCAAACGGTTACTAGTTGAAAGTTGAAATTTGGTACACAGTTAGGGTACGTCACGAAAACGCACCTAAGAAGGGATGTTTCGAAATTCCCTCCAGGTGGAAAGAGACAAAATTAAGGTATCGACAATGGAAGTGTTAAGTAACAATGGCAGTGTTAACAATGGAAGTGCTAAGTAACAATGGAAGTCTTAAGAATGAAAGTGTCAACAATAGATATGTCAACAATGGAAGTGTTACGTAACAATGGAATTGCTAAGAGAAAGCGACGTGCAAGACGCAGATGCGTTGGTTTTTTCGTTTTTGCGGAAAATCGAACATAATTTTAGATCTATCTAAAAATTCTGTAATTAGTCTAGAAACAGGGGGACCTAATTCTTGCATTCTTTGAAAGCGGGTAATATTGACCATAACGTAATAATCTTAATCTTCGCAATCATTACTTTATGCTCGAGCAACGCCGGGCCTATCTGCTAGTTTATTAATATAATATATATATTGTTTGTGCAAAATCAAACAATTATTTTGGACAATACGATAGCCATGTTTATTTTTTTCAATAAACAGGATAGGTTAATTTTATCAAAAATGCATAGTGGACGATTTCGTGGTTGTGGGCAGCGAAGTTTGAAAGCTCGCGCTCAAAATCAAATACCAACGAAGATTGGATAATGAGAACGAGACCCCCCTTGAGAGTCAAAGTGATTCTACTTAGTAGTGAGATTTCGAGACAGTCTTGTTCAAAATACAACCTTGCCATTTTACTTGCTTAATTTATTTTAATTTTACTTCTTTTACCTCACGCTTTTAATTATTGTTTTTCCAGCTGTGATTATCATCAATATTTGTTAGGTGATTATATTTTTTGAAAAATTTTCTGTACGCGTATGTTAAATACAATTTAATACATTCTAAAATAACTTTATAGTTTTTTGCCGATAAAGTTAATAAGATAAGGATTAAAGAGAAGGATAGATTTCGAAATGCTTATTCGTTCTAAATTATAAAAAATAAGCCTACCGTTTCATTCAAAAAATTGTTCCTGAAACGCACCTAAGAAGGGATGTTTCGAAATTCCCTCCAGGTGGAAAGAGACAAAATTAAGGTATCGACAATGGAAGTGTTAAGTAACAATGGCAGTGTTAACAATGGAAGTGCTAAGTAACAATGGAAGTCTTAAGAATGAAAGTGTCAACAATAGATATGTCAACAATGGAAGTGTTACGTAACAATGGAATTGCTAAGAGAAAGCGACGTGCAAGACGCAGATGCGTTGGTTTTTTCGTTTTTGCGGAAAATCGAACATAATTTTAGATCTATCTAAAAATTCTGTAATTAGTCTAGAAACAGGGGGACCTAATTCTTGCATTCTTTGAAAGCGGGTAATATTGACCATAACGTAATAATCTTAATCTTCGCAATCATTACTTTATGCTCGAGCAACGCCGGGCCTATCTGCTAGTTTATTAATATAATATATATATTGTTTGTGCAAAATCAAACAATTATTTTGGACAATACGATAGCCATGTTTATTTTTTTCAATAAACAGGATAGGTTAATTTTATCAAAAATGCATAGTGGACGATTTCGTGGTTGTGGGCAGCGAAGTTTGAAAGCTCGCGCTCAAAATCAAATACCAACGAAGATTGGATAATGAGAACGAGACCCCCCTTGAGAGTCAAAGTGATTCTACTTAGTAGTGAGATTTCGAGACAGTCTTGTTCAAAATACAACCTTGCCATTTTACTTGCTTAATTTATTTTAATTTTACTTCTTTTACCTCACGCTTTTAATTATTGTTTTTCCAGCTGTGATTATCATCAATATTTGTTAGGTGATTATATTTTTTGAAAAATTTTCTGTACGCGTATGTTAAATACAATTTAATACATTCTAAAATAACTTTATAGTTTTTTGCCGATAAAGTTAATAAGATAAGGATTAAAGAGAAGGATAGATTTCGAAATGCTTATTCGTTCTAAATTATAAAAAATAATAAATTAGTATACTTGAAAAATAAATATATTCCCATTAAAATATGCAAATAAAGGTAGTAAAACCATAAAACCTTAATATCAATGAAACAAGGTGAAGTTCCGCTGTATGCTTACCAGAAAATACGATATTTTGTACGATAAAATGGAAATGAGTTGATGGGGAAAGAAAGAAAGAAACTTAAAATGAACTTTACAACTTTGGTACTAATGGCTGACAGTTCTCACTGATGACAACAACAGTGTTTAAATTCATTTTGTAAATTGCCTTTATTTTAATCATTTTAATGTGTTCAAAAATTCTACTTCTATATATATAATCGAGACGAGTTGATAATAATAATAATCAGCGCAGAGCCCAAACGGTTAGGAGTTGGAAGCTGAAATTTGGTACACAGTTAGGGTACGTCACGAAAACGCACCTAAGAAGGGATGTTTCGAAATTCCCTCCAGGTGGAAAGAGACAAAATTAAGGTATCGACAATGGAACGGGGTTATATAGAACCCCCGGCATGTTTAAACTCGTGTATTTTTTAAAATTTTTTGTGTTTAAAAATGATGCCCTCGGTCTCCCCTATTTATTTATCTTATCACCACAATTTTGTCTTATCTGTGAGGTGAAAGTTAATGAGGTGAAAATTTACCTCAATTTATATATCTATACATCGTTTGAATGAATTAACTGTTAATAAAATTTTTGTTACAAAAGCGATGTAACTTTATGAAATTACACTAAATGTTTCCAAAACATAGCTTATAGTAAAACTGAAAAAGGATATCTAGAATAATTTAAAATTTATTAGGCACTATATAATTTTGTAGATAATTGTAAATACATCACCAAACGATCGCCTAAATATCGGGCCATAATACGGCTAATTAAATGATTGGAATAAAGTAATTTGACACTAGAGGTAGACATTAGGCGCCATCTTTTAAGTAAATTAATAATTAAAATGATTAATTTATTTAAGAGTTAGTTGTGGATATTTATATATATATATATACCTCGCCGGGTGTTGCGTTAGCTGGCTGAGTGCCGTTATGGCCGTGGGCGAAGGAGTCGTCCCCAGTCAGTAATGTATTTAACCAAAGTAAGGTTATATCTAAATCTAATATACTTCTGGAAGCGAAGCGATTATTAATTTACTTAAGAGGTGGCGCCTAACGTCTACCTCTAGTGTCAAATTACTTTATTCCAATCATGTAATTAGCCGTATTATAGCCCGATATTTAGGCGATTGTTTGGTGATGTATTTACTACTCGGGCTATGAGTTGTTGATATTTATATAGATAATTGTAAATAATGAATTTTTGGTAATTGATTGTTTCTCTCATAATTATTTGTTTCTCCCTCGAAATTAGCATTAAGTTGCTATTGAGAACAAATCACACGGGAACACTTCTTTGATCTAAAAAGTAGGTTCATTTTTTATAATTTAGAAAATATATGCACTTCTGGCCCTATGCCCCTCTTTAGCCTTTATTTCATTAATTTATCGTCAGAAATCAATGTAAGATATTGCATAATGTAGTAAATTATATTTAACATACGTGCACAGAAAGTTTTTAAAAAATATATAATTACCTAACAAATATTAATATTAATAGTTTCCGCTAAAATAACAACAATTAAAACCGTGGAATGAAAGAAGTAAAACTAAAATAAGTTACAAAATAAATATATAAATAAATGAGTAAAATTATAAAAAATAATAAATTAGTATACTTGAAAAATAAATATATTCCCATTAAAATATGCAAATAAAGGTAGTAAAACCATAAAACCTTAATATCAATGAAACAAGGTGAAGTTCCGCTGTATGCTTACCAGAAAATACGATATTTTGTACGATAAAATGGAAATGAGTTGATGGGGAAAGAAAGAAAGAAACTTAAAATGAACTTTACAACTTTGGTACTAATGGCTGACAGTTCTCACTGATGACAACAACAGTGTTTAAATTCATTTTGTAAATTGCCTTTATTTTAATCATTTTAATGTGTTCAAAAATTCTACTTCTATATATATAATCGAGACGAGTTGATAATAATAATAATCAGCGCAGAGCCCAAACGGTTAGGAGTTGGAAGCTGAAATTTGGTACACAGTTAGGGTACGTCACGAAAACGCACCTAAGAAGGGATGTTTCGAAATTCCCTCCAGGTGGAAAGAGACAAAATTAAGGTATCGACAATGGAAGTGTTAAGTAACAATGGCGGTGTTAGGTAACAATGGAAGTGTTACGTAACAATGGAATTGTTAAGAGAAAGCGACGTGCAAGATTTACAGGCGCAGATGCAGTTCTTTCGTTTTTGCAGGAAATCGAACATATTTTTAGAACCATCTAAAAGTTTTCCAATTAGTCTGGAAACAAGGGGACTCAATTCTTGCATTCTGTGAAAACGGGTAAGGTTGACTGTAACGTTATAATCTTTATATTAGTTAGCGTTACTTTTGTCCGAGCAAAGCCGGCTCACCTGCTTGTTTAATAATATTTTTGTAAGCGTTTTGACACTGTCAAGTAAGATCTCTCAGAGGCATGATTACATTGCATAGTAACTGCCGAGTTGGTGTAATTATATTTAAGAGACCTTATATTTTTTCTTCTTCGAATTATTAACATTCTACCAAATTCACCTATGTAATAATTATTTGGATGATACGTACAAGTAAAGTCATAAATTAAATTATTTAACATAACCTCTATTATTCTAATAACTGGTTCTTTGTTTTTTTAAGAAATTCTTCATTAGGTTATTTAGTATGGGTGTTAGATTTATATTAAATGGTGTTCATATTTTTCGAATGTTTTCAAAAATTATTTGAGAATAATATAGTTTGATACAAAATATTTCTGTTTTAGGAATCGGTTGTTTTATTGTAAGACCATTCTTTAATAATTTTGTTGAAGTAGTCTCTACTTCAAAGCATATATTGTTTTAGATATTAAAAAAATTTAAATTACAGGTGTAAATTTAATGGCTCAACAAAAATTAATTATAAAGATTTTATACTAAATTTAACAAGTATATACCGCATTTTTTAATTAAGTAACTTCCGTAACAAAATTATTAAAAATCGCTATAAAACCATTCAATAAAACACGCAATTGCTAACAGACAATTAACTTATAAAAAATAAATTATACCCGAATAATTTTTGAAAACATCCAAACAATATTAACATCATATAATATCAATGTAACCCACATACTATATAACAAAATTAAGAATTTATTATTTATGTATTTACTTATTTGTTTAATTTGTTTCAGTTTTACTAGTCAATGGGTTTTATTAGTTTTAAAAGAAATATTATACTTTTACAGTTATATATTACGTTATTACCTTTTAACATTTTTTTCATTTATTTATTTACTTATTATTACAAGGCTATGTCTTGCTTATAAAATCGTTCCGCTTGCTGAATAACCGGCTTAGAGGTATGAAGATAACATGTCAAGATTTGCAATTTGGCACAGAAGATTAATTAAGTACCTAAATCATGCGCGCATAAAAAACCAGAATTTTAGTCCTTAGGGAACCAAAAACTTAGTCAAAATAAAATTCAAAATAGTTACACTCTCTTCAGAAAGGCAGTAGTACAAGATTTGCTCATGCGTTGCTCGTTGCAAAGTTGTAAATTCGAACTTTTCAAAACGAACTTTGACAAACGAATCTTTGAAAAAAAACTTGTTCACCTGTCCCGTGTTACACCTGACATATTTCTGGTAGCGATGTGCTGACGTTGACCGATTGACCCGAGATATCTCGTTTCAGCATTGAAAGTTTTTTTTCAAAGTAGAAGGCGCTTGAAGTTATAATCATATAATAAAACTAAATTCCGATATGTAATTTGTTTTTTTTTTACATCTATATATATAATCGAGACGAGTTGATAATGATAATAATAAGCGCAGAGCCCAAACGGTTACTAGTTGAAAGTTGAAATTTGGTACACAGTTAGGGTACGTCACGAAAACGCACCTAAGAAGGGATGTTTCGAAATTCCCTCCAGGTGGAAAGAGACAAAATTAAGGTATCGACAATGGAAGTGTTAAGTAACAATGGCAGTGTTAACAATGGAAGTGCTAAGTAACAATGGAAGTCTTAAGAATGAAAGTGTCAACAATAGATATGTCAACAATGGAAGTGTTACGTAACAATGGAATTGCTAAGAGAAAGCGACGTGCAAGACGCAGATGCGTTGGTTTTTTCGTTTTTGCGGAAAATCGAACATAATTTTAGATCTATCTAAAAATTCTGTAATTAGTCTAGAAACAGGGGGACCTAATTCTTGCATTCTTTGAAAGCGGGTAATATTGACCATAACGTAATAATCTTAATCTTCGCAATCATTACTTTATGCTCGAGCAACGCCGGGCCTATCTGCTAGTTTATTAATATAATATATATATTGTTTGTGCAAAATCAAACAATTATTTTGGACAATACGATAGCCATGTTTATTTTTTTCAATAAACAGGATAGGTTAATTTTATCAAAAATGCATAGTGGACGATTTCGTGGTTGTGGGCAGCGAAGTTTGAAAGCTCGCGCTCAAAATCAAATACCAACGAAGATTGGATAATGAGAACGAGACCCCCCTTGAGAGTCAAAGTGATTCTACTTAGTAGTGAGATTTCGAGACAGTCTTGTTCAAAATACAACCTTGCCATTTTACTTGCTTAATTTATTTTAATTTTACTTCTTTTACCTCACGCTTTTAATTATTGTTTTTCCAGCTGTGATTATCATCAATATTTGTTAGGTGATTATATTTTTTGAAAAATTTTCTGTACGCGTATGTTAAATACAATTTAATACATTCTAAAATAACTTTATAGTTTTTTGCCGATAAAGTTAATAAGATAAGGATTAAAGAGAAGGATAGATTTCGAAATGCTTATTCGTTCTAAATTATAAAAAATAAGCCTACCGTTTCATTCAAAAAATTGTTCCTGCACGATTTATTTTAAATAGCAACTTTATAAAAAGATATACAATAAATTTTGAAATCACGAATTGCCTTAGAATTTGTAGAGTACTGATGTTATAAAATATTTATTCACAACATTTTAAATTAATAGAAAATAAACATATTTTAAGAAAAGATGAATACAGTTTATTAAACAATGTAACTCTTCATATTAGTGCACGCTATATAGAAAAATAATAACATTTTACAAATTTCTATATATTTAAGAAACAAAATTATCAGAAAAGTCATACTCACAGTGCCACCTTGTTTCTAAACGATAAGAATTTTTATATTTATTTGTCTTTTTGTAAAATCCATTCAGACAAACTTACACTAAAATATTCCACTAACGTTAGCACCAAATCATATTTCTCAAATACGAGTAGAATCAGCTTTATTTTTAGCATCAAATTACTTCCATAAATAGTAAATGTAAAAATGTTAAAAATAAAAAATTGCAAATTAATTTTACATTACTATAAATTAATACCTATTTACTTATTTGTTGTAAATTGGTACCAGAAAAAGTTATACTATAATTTAAAAAATTATTATGTTCATATATGCAAAAATACACAAGATTTGATATCAATTGAACGCTATAACTTCTAAAGAAATATTTAAGTTTTTCTGAAAAAAATAATCACAACTTTGCAGTAAAAAATTTTAAAAAGTGTGAACAAGACATTAAGCGTTAACCGTAAAAATAAATATGAACTTTTAGCTGCAACGAAATATAAAATTTGAATGTACAGCGAACATATACAATTAAAAGAAGTAATGTTTGCAATATTAAAATGGAACATGGATTTACGTTATATTACTCTAACTTATTGCCCCTATTATAACTATTGCAATTTTGTGTTACTACATGATTAAACTTTTAGGGCTTATCACACTGATTTAGTTGACACGAACAGAGTACGGTAGAAAAATAACGTTGAGTATAGTTTTTACTGTAGTTGTTCGAACAAGAAAAAGTATATTGGGAAACTAAGTGATAGTTAAAGATAAGTTTAGGAAAAAATGTAAGATCAGTTAAAACTAAATTGTATAATTCAACAGTTACCCACCATTTATGAACATGATGAGATAGAAAAACTAGAAGAGGCAGAACAAATAAATAATAATATTGGTTTAAATGTAGATAAATGGAACTTTACTTATGTAAATAAGGATAACTGAAAAAAGAATTTATTTCAAAATACTGGCATACAGATTCAGAAAGAGTCTGTAAATATCAACTAATAATACATAAACTTTAGTACGTAGTTCACAATACTGGTTTCTGTGTGGTGGCTTCACGCCGGTCATTGAAAATGTAATGTATATGGAATAAGTGTTATTAATATAAGTTAAAATTAGTGGATTATACATCAAAAAAAGTAAGATAACTTTAGAATGAAGGAACATATTTAAATTAAATTAGAACTGATAAAATGTTTGTTCAGTATAGAGAAAAGGAAAACATGGGAGAAAGTGATTAAAGTTGTGATTAAAACAAGACTTAAGAAAGAAACTTTGTAAAGCTTTAATTGCATTTTGGATAGGCAATTGTCTACTTAAATGTTAATGTATTTATACTGAGAAGTGCATATAATCATCATCAATATCAATATATATTATCAAAGTAAGTGTACAATGAGCGTGCTGCTATAACTCAGATATGAGTCCTGGTACGACCAAGTGAGTTATATGGTGTTGGTAGCCCTCTATCTTTCATCCATGAAGAAGGTTTTCGTTTTTACCTGAAGGGCGTGCTGTTGAAGATATAAGGGCTGGAAGTTTCGTCCTCTAGAAATTTCTAGAACATTTGACAGTATTCGAATTCATTCCACAACATTCCGGGATGTTTGGGAACATTCGGAACATTCAAAAGAAAATTCCCGGTGAGGAAAGAATATACAAATCGATCGACACGATGGTAAATGTTAAAATAAGTTTTAATTTTCCTATAGGATTTCTGAACTGTTTGCAAGTACAAGGAATACCATTACATTGCCTTCGACTGAAAATCGGATCTCCGATTATACTACTCAGAAATCTGAACTCACCAAAACTATGTAATTGAACAAGGATGATCGTCAAACAGCTATCGAATAACATCATCGAAGCCGAATTTTTGACTGGAAAGGACAAAGGACACACAGTATTTATCCCCAGAATACCACTGATCTCTACTGAACTGTCATTCGAATTTAAAAGACTGCAATTTCCAATCAAATTAGCCTATAGTTTTACAACTAATAACAAAGCGCAAGCACACACTTTAAAACATGGCGGCATCAACCTCAAAGACTCCTGCTTCTCTCACGGTCAACTATGTCTAGCTTGCTCTCGAGTAGGAAATTCGAAAAATTTCTACATATATACCCCGGATAACAAAATTAAAAATGTTTTTATAAACAAGTATTGTAAATAGTTAGAATATGTTTTAAATAAAATTTTTTTACCTCTTATATTTTGAAGTTTATCTTTACAACTACCACACAATATTACATTAACTCCCTGAGCGAAGCCGGGTACCCCAGCTAGTTAATTAATGAATTCCCTCATGTAAGCTTAGTTAGTGTGATAAGTCCTAAATGTTTAATTTTGTAGTAGCACAAAACATGTAATAATCATTTTACGTATTCAGATATAAAACAATAGACCGCCGGTCGGAAACCTGTAACACGCCGATTGTGCATAAAATTAATAACTTCAAACTATGATCTAAATATTTATGTGTTAGCTTCTAAAGTTGAACCACAAGAGAGTCACTAATGTTTAAATATTGTAATTTTTTATAATATTTTTATAGTGTATATTTTTAGTTAAATAAAAATGTGTTAATGTGCAATAAATTTTATAATTTTATTTTAGTGGCAGTAGTGTCCAGTATTTTCAATTACATATTTTGTGGCATGCCAATGTATTTTTGGTTGCCGACCGCTGCAATAGACGATTAGATAAAAAAAATATATTACTTTATGAGTAAAATTATACTAGTGATCGAGTAACAAGTCAAATTCGTATTTATTCAGCCAGAATAAATACGAAATACAAATAATAAAAGAATAATAAATAAATAAATAAAAATATAAATAAATAAATAATTAATAAATTNATAATAATTTAAATAAATAATTAATATTAAATAAATAATTAAATAAATAATATAAATAAATAAATAAAAGATTCGAAATCTTTTTGTATATGCATTTCCCTGTTAACTTATGTTTAAACACCTCAATTTTTAATGTTATGTACACATTGATTACTGATTACATGCAAAAATTTTTGCATGTAATTAACATAGAACATATTCGTGATAATTCCGTTCAGTTGCCCTAGAAGTAATTGAGTACATGGAGATATACAATACAGCTACCTTATTTATTAATAGTTCATGTTTAAATTTTCTTAACAATAATTTCCCTTCTTTGTTTCAATAAAACATAAAACTAAAATCTTCAAATTTGAATTATATTAAACACAAAATATCGCTTGTAAATATCAACATATTTTCAAGTATATCGAGCAGAAGTTACCATTAAATAATATACTTACTTGACCACCAAGCTGAAATATTCAACATAAATTATGTTTACTTTTGGACAGAAAACTACGTAAATTCATTTTAGTGATATACATTTAAATAAAATCCCATTTTAAAACTAGTGTTAAATATATTGAAATTTTTTATCACTGTATTAACAAAAATAATTTTCAATTAACAATACATATTTTCTTAGGTAAAACAATAAATGTAAAATAATTAAATGGTAAATACAATGATTTAGTTCTTTGATAACACTTATGAGCATTGTGTTTTGTAATTTATACAAAATATGTTTTTACTTTCTGACTCTTCACCAGAAGAAGAAATGACGCTATTTAATATAAAATAGACGAATTTATATCTGTATTGGAATATTATCAAACTCTTTGTTTAAAATTCCAAGTTTACTATAAGCTCTAAGCCAAATGACATAATAAAAACGTAATGCTAATTTATCTGCGGTTTAATTCCTAGTTCGGATTGACTGAAAAAAACATGTCTAAAATGTTTGCATCATGCTCAACTAAAATGTATAAACTTTTTACAGCTCCTATGATAGTTTCCGAAACATTTCACTTGCTCTGATAAATTGATTTATTTTCAATTAATTGGATACTTTGGTTTTATTTAATAAGGTAACGCAACACATGGTCAATCTGCTAAAACGAAGAATGCTTTCTGAAAGCATTTTCTATGAGAAACAGTCTTCAATTTGGCTATTATATAACTTTTGTAAAAAATTCCAGATTTAGCTTGCCCGTTGCAGAACTTCAATTCATTTACATGTGGATATCCTCTTCCAGCTCGTTATGTATTTTTACCCTTAAGTATTTTTCAAAGATTGCGCATTTGTTTTCTTTTAAAGATAATTTTATGGTCGAAGAAAGATGAACGGACATCAATGTCTTGTTATTTTTCAAGTATTTCAATAAATAAGTAATAAAACTAAAAACAATTACTTTTTTCATAAAACATAGCCTGATCAATACCACCAAATATAAATATATCAGTGTTTCTCTATACGCACAACATTCAAATTATATTGCTTGAAGCATTTTACAAGAGTCAAACTTGAATTTTATAGGTGATGTATACAATTATATGAATAATTATTCTTTCAATCACTATATCAGTGTATTTCTAATAATAGGACTTATACACCAGTATGATAAGTCCTACTAATAGAAATACACTGATATAGTGATTGAAAGAATAATTTTGATTAAATTAATAACATAGATGCATACTAATTAATTATATTCATATTTTCAGTTTGAAAATTTTAATGAGTATTATAGGCTTACTAATTTGTGAAAATTTCACATAAAATAAATAAACGTCTATGTTGTCATTGTTAGAAAGTTCCGAAATTTTTCTAAAAGTATCAAACCTACATATATATATTTCATTTTATCAATAAATATCAAAGATATGTATTCATTTTTATATACAGCACATCAATTTATTAAAACTACACATATGTAATCATATATATATATGTTTGTGTGTGTGTTTGTGTACAAAGATGCATTGATTTTGCGTTTTCTAATACAGTAAAATTAGATATACTACTTATACAAATTAATTTAAACTAATTAGTATAAGTAGTTTAAATTAGTATATTGAATGATACTTTAAATTACTTAGTATCATCCAGGATATCTGATTAGATTAGTCCGTTAATATTCACAAAAGTATACATAAGAGTATTCCACGTGCGTATCTACCAGAAATCTACGCTGCTGTGTTACCAGGAAACATTCAATAATATACAAAGGCCAATATATTGAGCTAAATATAACGACGCTATAATAAATTTAAGAGATAGACACGCACTATCGATAACAATACTACCACTCTTGGCCATGCTTCCTGCGATAAATTGATATTCAATACCGCCTGCCGCACTAACTCTAAAGTTGTTTTATTTACAAAACTGTTTAAAGAAAATAATAATTCTTATATGTACGCCAACAGATTCAATGTTCGGTAGGTCTAAATATATTTACTCTGCACAAAATCATTATGAAAAAAATTATTTTTTTAATAGTATTTCATTAAATAAACAATTGTTTATTAATTTCAAAATAGTGATATACAAATTCATTGATAAAAAATAGCGTATTGTTATACTTACATTACCAAGACTCTAAAAAATTCAATAAAATTATATTACTTCCAACAAGAAATGTTCNAACGACAATTAAGATACACGATATCGGCATGGACTTATACTATACCCGATACGCGATCGAGAGAGAGAGCTCACAAAATCGTTAAAACATACAACCTGTTCTAGTTATCGTTCGTCTTCTTCTCTGTAGGCAGAGGACACTTTGGAGATAAAGTTCATTTACTTCTCAACATGGGAGATAGATATGTGCACAAAATCGAAGTTACATTTTCTAAGTGCAGACTCGGAACTTAGTCTATGTGACTCGTCTAAGGGCGTTGGTCATTAAGAGGAAAATGAATGTGGAGTTTGGACGCTTTCAGATCTGTCGCGGAACTCCCCGAATTCTCGCAAATTTCCCCTATATCTCCGGATTTGCGACCAATCATCTCCTCGAAACTCGTTCATGTGAACGGATGAAAGGGGAATTAAAGAGGGGTAGATAGTTCCTATCTGAGCGAGATTTTTAACGGATAAGGGAAAAACAGAGGATGTACGGACTTCCCTCAAAGGAAGTAACATCTGTTATCTATCTATTCCCACGTCCAAAACATTAGTTTTTCACAAAAATGAAGTAATATCTTGTGACAATATTTTAACATTATTAATAAATATTATTCAGTTTTTATATTTATAGTATTATAAAAATATAAACTAAAATGTCGATATTATAACTTAATAAAAATTTTCAATCAGTACAAAAATAATATAACAATAACCCTTAGTATTCATTATAAAATTATTCCAAACATATTGCGTTTTTGTATCGTTTCTAAATTATATTATATGGAAATAAAGTGACGTATAGAACTAATAACGTGAAATATTCCAGAAATTATTTACTTTCTATGTTATAAAATATTACTGTCCATTATACCTTAACTGTTTTGTATAATGGTGGTTGTAAATAACTACGCGCCTGAGAAAGTGTAAAATAACAGATTTTCACAAAAAATTATGTGATAAACAAAAATATCTGCAAGTATTAAATTTATACTTACCTGAATAGTAGACTATAAAGATAAAAGAAAGTGTTTTATTAAATTTCAAATTTCAAAATAACACTTTTAGAGCAATTTATAATAACCTCTATCTTTAGTTTTTCAATATGATTATTGGTATAATTTAAATTAATTCAATTGTATAGTATAGAAAATTATGTTTAAGAATTATTTTTTATGTTTGCTACATAGATTTTAAAAAATGCTGTTCATGAATCCAATACTTTTTTCAATTCACTTAGATAGTTTAGTTTAATGGTATAAGGTAACGCATGGTCATTCTGCCGAATAGAATGCTTTTGAGATGATTTTTTATGAGAAACTGTTTTTATTCACATAATATATATGTTGTGTAGAAAATTCGAAAAAGTGCATTCAGCTAGCCTGTTAAAGAACTTTAATTCACTTAAATGTCGATATTTTCTTACAGCTCTGTATTTCTACTCTTTAATATTATACAAAGATTTCGTTTCTTTTCATTCAATGATACTATTATGGGTCAAAGAAACTACTGTATTAGCGAGCGATGTTGTTACTTTTAGGCAGAAAGCGACACCATATCTTTTTATTTTTAAATAGTTCAATAAATAAAAAATTAAAACAAAATCTATTAATTTTTTCATAACGCAAATACTATCAAATAATAATAATACTATACAAATAATAATATACCACCAAAAACTTAAAATATTCTCTAAACTAAAATTTACTGTTCATTTTCTCATGAACAACACAGAGTACGAGACTATTTTTTACCCTACATAAACAATATCTATGTATATTTATTATACCCATTAATCAGACAAATTAACTCATACTTTTCTGTTACAAATTGAAAGGAAATGACAAAAACAAAAACAGAATAAAAGTTTCACCATGACAAAAGATTAGAATATTAGTAGAAACTACCAAGAAAACACTCATAAAAATTATATTGTAATGAAAATTTTCATATTTCTGAGGAGAGCGGTATAACAGTATGTGAGAGCAGCCAAGGGTATAAGTGAATTACCTATATCACTTACTGGCGCACGATCGTGTGATCGGCTCTGTAAACTTTTTATAGGAGGGCGATAAATACGCGAAACCGATCTAGACTGCGAGGTCCAGATCTACGTCAGGACTGACACCAGTTTGTCAATTTATCGATCCGCGGACAAATACGCGTGCGATTTCCCTTTCGATCTGATTCAGAGACAAATCAACAGACATATCTTATATAAAACAAACAAGAGTAAATTTAATGATTCAAAAGTAAAATTAATACAAATATCGAGAGGCGAGGGATATAAAACGACAATTAAGATACACGATATCGGCATGGACTTATACTATACCCGATACGCGATCGAGAGAGAGAGCTCACAAAATCGTTAAAACATACAACCTGTTCTAGTTGTCGTTCGTCTTCTTCTCTGTAGGCAGAGGACACTTTGGAGATAAAGTTCATTTACTTCTCAACATGGGAGATAGATATGTGCACAAAATCGAAGTTACATTTTCTAAGTGCAGACTCGGAACTTAGTCTATGTGACTCGTCTAAGGGCGTTGGTCATTAAGAGGAAAATGAATGTGGAGTTTGGACGCTTTCAGATCTGTCGCGGAACTCCCCGAATTCTCGCAAATTTCCCCTATATCTCCGGATTTGCGACCAATCATCTCCTCGAAACTCGTTCATGTGAACGGATGAAAGGGGAATTAAAGAGGGGTAGATAGTTCCTATCTGAGCGAGATTTTTAACGGATAAGGGAAAAACAGAGGATGTACGGACTTCCCTCAAAGGAAGTAACATCTGTTATCTATCTATTCCCACGTCCAAAACATTAGTTTTTCACAAAAATGAAGTAATATCTTGTGACAATATTTTAACATTATTAATAAATATTATTAAATTAGACTCAGGGCCTTTCGGTTTTCACAAGTACAACATTGGGCTCGACATCAGTTATAAAACTAGAAATATTACCATAGCTTTGTACAAAGTAAAAAAAACACAAAAATAAATTGCGAATTATGTAAAATGCTTTCATCCAACAGTCTCTACAATAGTGAAGCAACAAAACCTTGTTCAAGTTTTAACTATTAACTGCCAGAAATGTGGACGTAAACAAGCAACGACTTGTTTCAGAAAATCAGAAAAACTCGAGAAAGATTGTTGTGCGAAAGACGTTTTAGGAGCGTTAAACACTTGCGTGCACAATGGAGAGCAACTGGAGTGAACGTTAGTAGTCGAACCACATGCTGAAGGTTGCACGATTCGCACTTCAACTTCTGTGTTCCTAAGACGAAGCCATCTCTAACGAAAAAGCAATGACAAGCGAGTGTCAGATGGTGTAGTGAGAGACTCACGTAAAACAACACAACTGGAATAACGTTCTCTTTAGTGACGAATACCTGTTTTCTCTCTCTTGTGGAGACCATGGCCCGCCTGTATGCAGAACAACCAAAGCGGCCTTCGAAAAGGACTGTATGAAGAGTTCGTGAAGTTTGCATTATCAGTCTTAATCTGAAGATGAATGAATGCTAACGGCATAGGACAACTGTGCATTCTTCAGGAACCTGTCAATGCTCAGACATATCAAGACATCTTAAAAACATTTATTATACCATCGACAGATGATTTAATTGAAAAAACATTTTTACTTAAAGAAGATGGAGCATCCTCTCATACTGCGAAGTCAACGATACGTTGGTTACAAGAACGACAGATTGCAATTTTGGCTCGGCCAAAAAATTTCCCCGACTTAAACCCATTGCAATTTTGTGAGAAGTAATGAACAGCGACTAATGAACGGAGTCAATTCAAAAATACTTCTGAGTCTGTTTAATTTAAAAACTTAATGTATATATTGAAAATAAACGTATGTACAGTTACAATTAAAGTTCACATATAAGAATTACAAACATTAGATATTAACAAAGTTCGAGGTAATCGTCCACTGCAACAGGTCCGTCGAAAAAGCACCTTGCGACGTACAAATTCAAAGTCCACAACTATACAACAAGATGAGACAATTTTCTATAACAGCTTAGGCGAGCTAAGGTCAGCGTGAGTTCACTTCAATGTCCAAAGTAAACTGAACTTCCCGCCAGAACTTCAATGCTTTTATAGGATTGAAACAGCATTCGGTTCCACCAATCAGCATTTACCAGCTCTATAAGACGTCCGCCGATCGTCCGATGTTTCTTAACCAATGAGCGGTCGAGTTTTCAAAATGTTCTGATCGCCGTTTCTATGGCGACAACGGCCGTTCACGGAAAAGGCGGGAAAACTGAGTGCCAGACGATTTTTATATCCCGACAAACGGTGATCAACCTCTAAAGAAAAACTAGTGACAAACATTCCTGACATTTAGAACTGTATCACCAGAAACGAATGCGAAGCATTTATCCGCACCATTCCCGACAGATTGCTAGCATTGATTATGGCAAAACGCAACGCAACAAAATATTAAGTTTATTTTGTTGTATTTGCTATATTTTACACACATTTAGCTAATATACTAATTTTTTGTAATGGTCAAACTGTTGTTATATTTTTTTGTCATTTTATTTCCATTTGTAACAAAAAATCGTTTGAGTTAATTTGTCTGATTAATGGGTATAATAAATATACACAGTCATTGTTTATGTAGGGTAAAAAAGTTTCGTATTTTATGTTGATCATGAGAAAATGCAAACTAAACTTTTAGTTAGGTGCGTATTCTAATTTTTTGTATAAGAGTGGTATAAGTGTTTTCTATACGCACAATTTTAAAGTAATAGCGAGATAGAGGTCAAAGATTTAAACGCGAAAACATATACGTTGGACGTTCAGCGCCGCTTTCTCGTAAGCCTAGAAGTTTGACAAATGTGTTTGGAATGTCGAGAATGATTCCACCGACTATATCCAAACACTATTGTCAAACTTGTAGGCTTACAAGAAAGCGGCACTGAACGTCCGACGTACACGTTTTCGCATTTAAAACTTCGGCCTCAACCACGCAAATACTAATTGAAGCATACCAGAAGTGTCGAACTTTAATTTGATATGTTATATATAATTATATATGTATATTTTCATTGTGAAAGTTTTATTATTACTATTACTATTAGTCAAAATTTCACATATAATAAAAAATTTGAATTTCTTCCAGCGTTTGGAGGGATAGGTACGAAGCCCGTTTTCACCTTCGCTAGAAATGGCCCAGTGTTTTTCTCGTGTTTTCACTTACCATATCCTTTTTTGCTAGCACAAATTAATTGTATAAAGCTGAGAATTTATATTTATTCAATTCCAAAGAATACTAGTACAATAATGCAATGTACTGTACGTTAAATTATGTTGTCTAACTCAATACTACATAAATCACAATACAGTACATTGAACGAAATAATCCAAAGTTCTATTAAATTTTAAAAAATAGCCATACACTCATGAAAACAATACAACAACCCTTTTGGGCTTGTTTCCTGCATCCACCAGCTACGGTAAATTTGTTTGCAATAAATCATGAGTTTACTTTAAAAACCAGTGATAAAACATAATAATTTTAATATTTACGCCAGCAAATTCAAAACTCAATAAATGGTAGGTGTAAATATATTAACTTGCACAAAAACATTATGAATTAAAGTGTAAATTTTATAATACTTAATCAAATAAGAAATCGTTTATTAATTTTAAATTTGTGATATACAAATACATTAATGAATAAAAAGCGTGTTTTTACACTTACTTGAAATATCTGAAATATTCAATAAAATTGTATTATTTTTTCAACAAGAAATATGCACGAAATTGTGTTTAAGAATTAGTATTGAATGAAGCATAGATTCGTTTTTAATTTTAGAAGTAAAAATAAAATATATTTTACTTTATTCCAATTGTTCAAAAGTTATAGTAACACTTGAAAGGTTTACATAAAATTAATTCTATAATTAAGAAAAAAATAAAGCGGTGAGAAAATTTCACAAAAATAAAAACAAAGTTTTGAGTTCATTAAAAGTTATAGATGATACGATATAGTCTAAAAACCTCTAAGTACGTACGTTGACGATTGTTAACATCAAATCATTTATAAATAACTACAGCATGTCCTTTTTTTATGTGCATGATTCGATAATAGCGGTATAGAAAATTTGCGAAATTCAAATACGATATTGCTGGTGATCTTGCCAGTCGCAACAATTCGCGTAAACTGCCAAAAGCCATTGCGGGAATTCTCACTCTCCCAGCACTTATCAGATTTTTGAAATAAAAACTGGGAGAGTCTTCGTTCTACATTTTTAGTATTCTGCTATGTTACACGATGTTATTACTTGTTATTTATTATTATATCTGATTTTTGTTTTATTTTATATTTATATACAAAGAAGTATTTATTTCTGTAAAGAAGATAATGAATAAAGCTGATAACGTAAACAATTCCAGAAATTATTTAATTTCTCTTTCATTAAATACGCTATTGCATATTTCACTTTAACTGTTTTTTATAATTTTGGGTGTAATTTAATACTCGTTTGAGAAACAGTTTTTATAGATAACAGATTTTCACAAAGAAAAATTATATAATATGTAAAAAATATCCGCAAATATTAAACTTATACTTACTGCCATAGGATTCTATAAAAATAAAATAAGCGTTGAATTAATGTCGATGTAACAAAAGAATTCTTTCTAAGCAATTTTTAACTAGTATCTTCAGACTTTCATGATAAATAATGGTATAATTTAAATTAATTTTATTATATTGCAGTATAAAAGTACGTATAAAAATTATTATATATGTTTGCTACATTGATTCTAAAATTGCTGTTTCTAAAATTGATTCTAAAATTCGCGCTACAAAAATTAAAATAATGTTCGAAAATAAAAATTTTACCGTATTCTAGTTACTAGTTAACGGTCGTTTCCAGGTCATTAGGCAATAAGTACCTGTTCCGAGGTTATACGTAGCGACCGCGTGGCCCTAACTTTCTTTGTCTTTTCATTCCAGCCGTGGTCTCATTCAGACATAGTCAACTATTCGAAGTCGTCTCGAGCTTGTACTATAAAGGTAAGTCCACTCTTTCCTTTGTCAGTGTCGGTCCCCGTTAATTAATATATATATAGTTAGGCAGCGCGTCTTAATATACACTGTGGCAGTCGTCACACCACTTGATTGTGTTCGCTGAATATATGAATAGAGATCGTAGTCATATATCTCCTATTTACTTTATTCACGCTATATACAAAGAAGTCTCGTCTACCTAACGGTCGGTTGATTGGAATCCACGTGTACATGTGAGCAACCCAAGAGTAGCTGACAAGTCGGGAAGTAGTGTGGCGGACGGCCTGCACATGGTTATATATGCATCGCGCCAGCGCCACCTGGATTTTCAGGTGTAGCGCTAGTTACAATTATGCGGCCGCCACACACTCCCCCACCAGTGACAACGAGAAGTTTACCGTTACATATTTACAAATATCGTTACAGTTAACCCGTCGTAAATATCGCGGGTTGAATCGGACCCGTCGACCGGATCTGGTTGCGACCGGCGCTCGTCTGTCGTCCGGCGTCGTCGCTCCTGTTGTCGTCTTAGCGGCTGTCTTCGGCTGTTCGGAAGTTAGGTGCGGCCCCCCAGACTTCGTATCTGTGCTTGCCTCGATGAATGCCGGTTTTAACCGGTCTATGTTTATAGCTATCTTTCGGCTGCCCTGTTCGATGGTGAAAACCTTGTCATCTCTTGATATAACACGAAAAGGACCCAAATAGACTGGTTGTAACGAGTTCCTTACCGTGTCGTCGCGCACAAATACCTGTTGGCACGAGTTCAGTTCTTCGTGTACGAAACAAGTTGTCCTGTTTGGTTGCCTGGTGGGTGTTGGGCGTAACTTTTCCATGGTGCTTTTAAGACGCCCGACGAAGTTTGCTGGGTCGGGGTTGTACCTGCTTGGAGTAAAAAATTCGCCCGGCAACCTAAGGTTTTCACTGTAAACCATTTCGGCAGTGGCGGCCTGTATGTCTTCTTTGAATGCTGTTCGAAGGCCAAGGAGGACCGTTGGGAGTACATTTGCCCAATCGTCTCCTCCATGGCAACGTAGGGCTGCCTTAAGTGTGCGGTGGAGCCGTTCCACCATTCCATTCGCCGCTGGATGGTATGGGGTTGTGCGGATCTGTTTGATGCCCAGGGTTGTCGATAAAGTGTGGAAAAGGTCGGACTCAAATTGACGTCCTTGGTCCGAGGTCAATCTGAGCGGAACGCCAAAGCGGCATATCCAATTTGCGTAAAAAACTTTTGCAATCGATTCCGCCGAGATATCGGCGACCGGAATGCACTCCGGCCACCTGGAGTACCTATCGATACATGTAACGATGTATCTAAAGCCTTGCGACGGGGGAAGCGGACCCACTATATCTATATGCACGTGCTCGAAACGGGAACTGGGAATGAGAAAGGTGCCTGGTTTTGAGCGAGTATGCCTGTGCACCTTGGAGCGTTGGCACTGGAGACAAGCGCGCGTCCACTTGGTTACATCTGATCTCATGGACTTCCAGCAGTATCGCTCGCTTACTAATTTCGCTGTTGCGCGGATACTAGGATGTGCCAGACCATGAACAGAGTCGAAGACCTGTCGTCTAAACTCCTTGGGAAGAAACGGCCTGACCTTGTTTCCTGACACGTCGCAATACAGCTGGGCTGCCGAATCATCTATTGGCAGCAGCTTCAGCACTAACCCAGTCGAGTTGGGGTTGTTACGTAGCGCCTGCAGCTGGTCGTCTGTCTCCTGGGCTCTAGCCATTTCCAGATAGTTAATCGGCAGATTTGTGATTGCTTCTACACGCGACAGCGTGTCGGCTACAATATTTTCTTTGCCCTTGATATGTCGAATATCTGTTGTAAACTGGGCGATAAAATTTAGTTGCCTAACCTGCCGGGGTGAACACTTGTCCGATTTCTGCAGAAAGGCATAGGTCAAGGGTTTGTGGTCTGTGTGTATTGTAAATGCACGGCCCTCTAGCATGTGCCTAAAGTGCCAGACTGCCATATAAGCCGCGAGTAGTTCCCTATCGTACGCACTATACTTACGCTCCGCTGGAGTTAGCTTGAGAGAAAAAAAGGCTAGAGGCTTCCACTCGTCCTGCTTTTGCTGCAAGACCACCCCTACGGCGATGTCAGAAGCGTCAACAATCAGTGCTGTTGGCGCCGTGGAATCGGGATATACTAGCGTTGCTGCTCGCGCTAATTTATCTTTGCACTCTTGGAATGCTTTTTTTGAGTCTTCGTCCGAATTAATTGCACGGTTATCGTTCTTTGCTGCCCCTTTTAGGAATTCGCAGAGAGGCGCCTGGGATTTTGCCGCATGGGGAATGAAACGCCGGTAAAAATTCAGCATTGCCAGGAACCTACGCAATTCACGTACTGTTTTTGGTTGGGGTATCTGGCCTATTGCTGCAACCCTATCTTGCAAGGGACCGAGTTACGCGATAACCTAAAAATCTTACCTCAGATTGACCAAGGATGCATTTGGACAGGTTGATCCGTACTCCGTATTCTTTGAAGCGTTCCAAGACGGTCTTGAGATGCTCCCAATGTTCCGCTTCGCTGGTCGACGCCACTAATACGTCGTCGAAGTAGGGCACACAAAAGTCCAGCCCGCGTAAGACTTGGTGAATAAACCGTTGGAACGTCTGTGCAGCGTTGCATAAGTCGAAGCCCATGTATAGAAACTAGAACAACCCGAAAGGGGTGGTCACTGCCGTTTTGGGGACGTCTTCCGGGTTCACTGGGATTTGGTGGTACGCCCTAGCTAGATCGAGCGTCGAGAAAACGGACTTGCCGCGTAACAGCTGCACACAGTCTTGTATGTGGGGTATGGGGTAGCGGTCGGGAACTGTTATTGCGTTTAACCTCCTATAGTCGCCACAGGGCCTCCAGTCGCCGTTGCTTTTTCGCACTAGGTGCAACGGGCTAGCCCACTGGCTGCTGGATGGTCGGCAAATCCCTTGGGCCATCATATATTCGAACTCCTTCCTTGCTGCGTTGAGGTTTTTGGGAGGAAGTCTGCGCGGCTTTCCTGCGACCGGTGGTCCCCGGGTTTGAGTGAAGTGGACTACAACACTATGTTTGGGCGGTTCGGCTGGTGTAGATGGTGTGACCAGCTCAGGAAACTCTGCGAGCAGATGATGGAAGGAGGAGTTGTCTCCGACGAGCGATAGTGTCGGTGTTGCCACCGTCACGGCTTTTCCAGCGCTCGCAAGTTTAGTTTAGTTATCTATAAGCCTTTTGTGTCGAATATCGACAATAAGGCCAAAGTTCCTTAAGAAATCCGCTCCAATTATTGGGTTGGATACTGCAGCTATTACGAACGGCCATTGAAACGACCGGCGCAGACCCAATTCCAATGATAATAGTCTCCGTCCGTACGTTTTGATCTTTGAACCGTTTGCTGCAAAGAGTTGCAGTCTGTCTGGCTCTCTTCTTGCTTCGGCCGGAGTTGGGGGGACTACAGAAATGTCCGCTCCTGTATCTATCAGAAAACGCGTCGACGTGGCCCTGTCATGCAAGAAGAGCCTATGTCCCCTAGACTGGCCGTCGCCCGTGTCGTCGAGCGACGGCCTGATCAGTTTCCCGACTGGAATTGGCAGGGGGACGTGCACTTGTTTGCTTTGTCTCCGAACTTCCGGTGGTACCAGCAGACCTGCCTTCCCTCTGATGTGCTTCTGTTTCGATGGGGAGACGAAAAACGGCGGCTGCGATGCCTGCTACGTCAGTAGGGTTTTGACTCCGTAATTTGTTGGATCTGGAGGGACAATTGTGATATCTGTTCCTTCAACTGGGCGATCGCGTCCACGTGGTTCTCGGCCGGCGGCGGTGACACGGCCTGAATCTGGCCCATTGGTGCGGTGACTTCGCAAATTTTATCGGCCAATTCGGCAACTTTTGTTAGATCTTCGCCGCTTACCGCTAGTATTTGTTGAGCGGCTGTTGGCAAGCGCTGGAGCCAAAGTGTCTTTAGCACGTCGTCTGAAATTCTATTTGTGGCTAACTCTCGCATCTTCCGTAGTAATTGAGACGGGCGTTGATCCCCTAGCTCAATGCCTTGAAGCAATAATCGTAGCCGCTGTTGTTCAGAATCCGCGAACTGGTCAATTAATCGGCGTTTGAGCGTGAGGTATTTCTCTTTGTTCGGAGGTTGGACGACTATGTCGCTCACTTGGGCGAGGATTTCGCTCTCCATGGCCGCAATAACATGGTTGAATTTTGTTTCGTCGGCTGTTATATTGGCGTTTGCGAACTGGGCTTCTATTTGTGCGAACCAAAGGGTCGGGTTAGCCTTCCAGAACGGTGGGGCTCGTACCGCCACCCGAGCGATTTCTGGCACGTAGGTTGCCATGCTTCCGTTGTCGTCGTTCGACATTTGTCCTCCAGCACGTGTGAAAAACCGTAAAAATAAAAAATAATTATTACTTGCTTGTCCTGAATGTTGATGAATGTCTCTGGCCCTGTTAGTTTTCCGAACTTCGATGAAAAGCAGCCGATGTAGTTGGATTAGCTTCGGAACGAGAAATCACGTTCGGCTCACCAATGTGGCAGTCGTCACACCACTTGATTGTGTTCGCTGAATATATGAATAGAGATCGTAGTCATATATCTCCTATTTACTTTATTCACGCTATATACAAAGAAGTCTCGTCTACCTAACGGTCGGTTGATTGGAATCCACGTGTACATGTGAGCAACCCAAGAGTAGCTGATAAGTCGGGAAGAAGTATGGCGGACGGCCTGCACATGGTTATATATGCGTCGCGCCAGCGCCACCTGGATTTTCAGGTGTAGCGCTAGTTACAATTATGCGGCCGCCACACACTATATTCTATAAACTGTAATACAGTTTTCCAAAAATAATTCTACCATTTGAAATTATTGCAATTATACTAAACCAAATGATAGTCATATTTAATGGGGTTCTTTATGCTACAATTAATAATCAGAAATTTAGTACTTTGGTACTAGATTAATTATAGCAATTGTTTAGTTTAGTATTAATACATCAGACAAGATATTTGAATGCAAACAAGAGATAAAACTTGGGCAGTTACTCCATCAATTGGTGTACATTGCCTACTTCTTGGGTAATAATTAACATAATTACAATAATTTAAAATGATAGCATTCTTTTTGGAAAACCTTGTGTTATAGTTACTTAATACTTATAGTAACTACTATAATTATTTTAACTGCAGGCTTTTATAAGATTAATCAATACATACAATATATTTTTGAACAAATTCCAGACATTCCAAACCTTCAGTCAGTCTGTAGTTATTAAAATTGCCACGTCAATGATGCTTTAAAGAAGACACGATGCAAAATAATAATCTTATCTATAAAAACAACATGCATTTTACTCGTGATAAATTATCAGCATGCAGTAATTTAAATTTGGTCCAAATCGGCAATTTTATAATCACACATAACAATTGATAATTCATTCAACGTTAGCTAAATTTAGTCCAATTGATTATGCAAATACAAAAGAGAAATTTATATATTTTGAGCATCAGAAGAATTCATTTTATTCGTTAAAATCTCTACTGTTCTACTAATCTAATAATGCAATGAACTTAGATGCAGTACTCTATTCCTGATTATTAATGCAAAAAGCACTGTAAATCATATAATAGCATGTAATTTGTTGATTTTGAAAGAATGGCAGAAATTTAATACTTATTTAATTATTAACATATAATTTTCATTAAACTTAATGTAATTTCTTGTAACATTATAATCAAAATTGGATCTAAAACACATCATAACCTTTCAAACAAAAAATTCTATAATTAACAAAGTTTTCTTCATAAATAATACAAAATTAATAATAAATAACCTTCAGACTTATTTTGAAACCATTGTATATTCAAATAAAGAAAAAAGTATCTTTAAATACCTGTAAAAAGTTTCAAAATGGCTTCAAATTTAACACAATTCTTAATTGACTAATAAATTATTGAAGAAGATTCTATTTACAAAAACTGAAGTTTTCTTTATAAATTTAACAGATAAATCGATAAATTTGGTCAAACTGATAAGTCAATAACCTGATAATGAATGTTTAGAATCAGATCTAAACTTTGTAATAAAATATCAGCCTTTTGGCTGCAATTTTTTCAATTAAATTCCTTAAAATTAAACAAACAGTTCAAATACTTTTAAATTTCTCTATATCATTCTGTTTCTAACACTCAAAATTCCAATTTAAAATGCAAAACATTCACTTCTAATATTATTACCAAACTAAAATGCATGTCTCATATTACTGCATCCATTTAAATTTTTGTTCTTCCTTATTACATTCTGGATCAAATTTCTGATTTAGTAACCTTGACAACCATTATAATAATATTTCTATCAAACTATTACAATGAAATTTTATATAAAAATAATTACTTCTATGTAACGACATTTCTAGTTTTATTTTTGTAGCAAAAAAATATAAACATTATTACCAATTTAAATGTTTAAAATCAAGAAAATAATGGTCAAATTTCTATATTATATTATATTTATTTATATATAAAGCCAAACAATGCCAGATTACATTAGGTTAAATTAATGACTAATGCCTAGAGGTAGGTGTTATGTTCCGTCTCTTCATAAATTTAATGATTATAATTAAATTAATATTTTAATAATTAATTCAGAGGGTTCTGAAAGAAGGAATTAACCCAAAGTGAGACTCTTCTCATAAGTAGCTTGCAAGCTACTAGACGCTTATTGCAGCTCCTACATACAAGTCTAAAAATAATAAAGGATAGGGGATAGACTTCAGTGCTATTTCTTTATATAGGATACATTGCATATATATTATATATATGCACCACAGTATATATTGAATGGTATGTTATAACATTAACATCCTATATTGAATGGTATGTTATATATAACATACCATTTAAATATAGGATGTTACTTTCACATATTTTAAATACATGGTATATGGCTCCTGTATGACAAGGTTCGGTCACCTGACGTATACAGGGTGTACTATAAAAACACACACACATACTTCAATTAATAACTTCTACCTTGGACTTCAAACTCGCATTTTGAGTTATAAACTTCTATCTTTATTTTAATTTTAATTGAATAATTTTATAATTTATATTTCAATTTCATATTGTAAAAATTACTCTCAAAAGATCAAAGAATTGCAGGAAAAAAATCACTGATTGGGAAATAGAAGTTTAAATCTTGATGTCATCCTAATTTTAGAGGCCAATTGCACAATCACTATCTAAACATAAAGGTGGAAAGTATGAATTTGCAGAGTACACATTTCATGATAAATATTCACAGTCAAAACAGGGTTCATTTAAAAATAAAAATGAAACAAAGTAAAAACTTCAAAACAAAATTTAAATTAATAGATACACTATCAGAATGAATCTAATTTCTATTTTAATGTGATTTCTGTTATATTTGAATGTTTCCAGATGATTACATGCTTCACTAAATAGTTGGATTATGCATAGCATAAAACTCACTTAACATGTTTTACTCTCAAATTCTCAATACAAGCTCAAGATCTACTGAAATCTGTGTCAAAAGAAGGCTGTGGAGTAGGAGTTAAACAATTTTAGGTCAATTCCAATCATAATATGAACTTAACCTATAGATTTATACTTTATAGAAATAGATAAATAAATAAAACTCACACCAAAATTGTATAGCCTTCTTGATAAAAAGCACTGAGTTCAGCGTTAATACGATTTTTCTTATATCGCAAGTACTTTCGACGAGTATTATATCATCGTCTTCAG
This sequence comes from Centruroides sculpturatus, assembly GCF_000671375.1. Lineage (NCBI taxonomy): Eukaryota > Metazoa > Arthropoda > Arachnida > Scorpiones > Buthidae > Centruroides > Centruroides sculpturatus. Next base: position 202,449 of record NW_019385307.1, on the reverse strand, counting down.
GCGAAAAAAGAACAAATTTGAAAATTAGAACGTGCAGAATGTTCCAAGTAGAAAACGGAAAAATTTAAGATATTTCGAACGCCAGCAAAAGCTTGTTGCACGTGACCAACGGAATTACCGAACGCTATAATTTAGAAATTGACAAGAAAATTTTTCCGTTTTCTACTTGGAACATTCTGCACGTTCTAATTTTCAAATTTGTTCTTTTTTCGCCTGAAGACGACAATATAATACTCGTCGAAAGTACTTGCAATATAAGAAAAATCATATTAACGCTGAACTCAGTGCTTTTTATCAAGAAGGCTAGATTTATACTTTACATGGGATATTTACAATGGAAAGCTTTTCTTGCTTTTAAAAAAGCTGCATTCTACAAAAGCTATAAACTGTGAGTATGCATTCCAATGGAACAGTTTGCAATTCTTATTTCATCTTTGTTGGACCACTGTATTAACTGACCTTTTTTTTTTTTTTTTGAGGGAATTCTTTCTGCCATTTTTTAAATCGCAAGGTAATTCTAATTCCTGTCAGCAAATTTTGATAATTGGCGAATGGTGCTCCAAAACTTCAAATTAATCTGTTGGCATAAAATGTTTATTTGCTCACTGCACAACCAGTTTTAGAATTGGAGTAGAAATCCTACAATATCCCCTATATTTATCGGCCTTAGCTCCACTGACTTCTCAGTTCACCAATGAGAAAAGCTCTGAAAGGCAGTGCTTCACATCCGATGAGACATGCAGAGCCACAATAATAACTCTTCAAGATCTGTCCAAAAATGGATTATAGAAGTGTGTATGGCAATGGCAAAGATATATACAAGGAAAAGTTCTTTAGTTCTTTAAGGACAATAAATCTGCAACAGATACAATGACAAAATTAAGGAAAAAAGCTAACATAATTCTACATATGAAACAATCAATCCTTGCATTAATATACACCATTCATTAAAACATCTGAATTATTGTGAAATATTACAATCACAAAATAATTTTGATCTTTATATCTTTTACAGCTTCAAGAACACAAAATATAACAGATTTCACTGTATGATGTTAAAAAATAAAGAAATAATACTGAACATTCAAAGAAAAACTTCAGTACCTGGGCCACATCATAAGAGGAGAGAAGTACAATCTGCTACAAGTGATAATTCAAGGAAAAATAAAAGGTAAAAGAAGAGAAAAAAGAGAAAGGTAAATGAGAATGGAGAAGAATATTATGGCTGAGATACTTAAGACAATGACATGACTAGTTCCAGCCAACTTTTCAGAGCAGCAATGTCAAAAGAGAAGATAGCAATGACAATTGCCAACCTTCAGAACAGAGATGGCACTTTAAGATTAAGTTGTTTCCTGTCCTAATATTGCTTAATACATTTTTTGTCTACAAATGGAAAATTATTATTTCAGACTTTCATTCAATAATGATGATAAATGAATTAACTTAAAAAACTAGCTTTATTTTCCAGTACATATTTTGAGCTTCTTCAGTTGGGAATTACAAAAATAAAAAAAAAATACAGTTGTCCCTCTATAGTCCGACGTCTTTTAATCCGACATGCTCAGTAGTCTGACGCACCTCCCGTCAAGGTACCCGTCCCCGTTACGTGTCTGCTTGCACAGAAGCATGTTGCAATGTGAATCTCCCCATCCAATTCTTACTCAATGACACACATTTTGTGTGTTTTATGTGAGCAGTTCTGTTCGAACAGTTGGAGTAGAGTAGAGAATATTGTAAGTTACTGCTAGCAAAACAATGCAAAATATGTAATTATTTTCGGTAATCCGGACACTTTTGGTAATCCGACACACCTTTGGTCCCATACCTGTCGGATTATCAAGGGACAGCTGTACACTGAAACCAGTCATCAATATCAAATATCTTCATAATTGTTTTATTTATTAAATCTTGGTATTTTACGAATTGGTTATCTATTAAAATATCAATACTGATTCCCCAAACTGTTTTAATTATTCTTACCATTAGTAACAAGGAAATGGATATATATGAGGTTTCTTGGCCATCTTTCAAACTGGGTATTGGCAACCAGTTTTCTAATTCACACTTAGTGTAAAATATAACAAAGCTAAATTGGACAAAATGTTTACTATAAAATGTTTAGAAATAATATAAGTATGAATATAAATATAAATCCATATAAATTAGTAGTTATATGTAGACTATCTATACCAAACACATACTTTAATTTTCCTAATGTTTAAGATGATCTTCCATGCTAACAGTCATTAATTAAATCAATCTCCTACGACCAATTGAGAAATTCTCTCTCTTGTAACACCTTTACGATAAGTATCATAAGTTGTTAAATTTTGGCTTCTTAGAAGACCACATTTCATCAGATCCATCCTCTACCACAATTGCTGATGTTTAGAAAACATCAATAATTGTGAAAAAGAAAATTCAAAACATGATCCCATGCAGACTGCAGCCACTCTGCATGAATACATTTTATGCAAGCTACAACTGTTTAAATTTCCTACAATTCTTTGTTCTATCACTTATTATTATTATATTTTGAAGTTATAAAATTTTTATTTTACAATCCAATAAAAACAACAAAAACAAGGCAATTATAGAAGAGTCAAACTTTATTCCATCTTTAACAATTGATAAAACTCATTTACATCAAAATGTGACAGGCAGAATCCTGTTCCAATTATGAGATTTGTGAATTAAATTCCATTAAATTTAAGAAAATCAAAGGTAGATGTGAAAGAATACTTTAAAGATCATTTTAGTTAGTATCTTTCTTGCCTTCTTAAGGAGGAAATATTACATCTATTTCAAAAATTCAATTTAAAAATTTTAAAATTTCATATCCCAATATATCCCAATGCACATTCTATTATTATAATATAATAATACAAAATTTGTAAACAATCAAAAGAATAGCTTTGATTATTGTCCAAGACAACTAAATACATTTACAAATTAATAATAAATAAAGGGTCTTCCAAAAGAATTCTACCATTTTAAATTATTGCAATTATGTTAATCCAAGAAAATCATAAAAGTATTTTAATATAGATTGGAAAATTGTCCAACTTTCACATTTGCCCATTTACAATTTCTCACTGCATGCATTTTGTACTGCATGATACACATCTGACTGATGCTCCAATTCTTCCAATGCTGGCTACAACATATGTCATCTCTCCTCCCATGATAGCCATAGTTCTACATTTCCTGCAGATTACTCATATTGCACAAGTGATTCAGACTTTCCAGACTACAGAATGCAAAATGACTTCTTTGTTGCATTCACCATTTTCATTTGTAGCAATTCCTAGAGGTAGTAAACAAACAGAATTTAAATGCAAACAGAAGCTGAAATTCTGATGGGTGATGTACTTTGCACTTTTCTCATATAATAATTAATATAATTACAGTAATTTAAAATGGTAGTATTCATCTTGGAAGACCCTGTTCACAAATACACAAAATTTTTTTCAAAGTTCAGCATAAACTTACAAAGATTCCACTAATGCTATCACATGTTCTACAGTGAACATTGTGACTTAATTACAGCAATTTTTCTACTTTGTATATAATAAGCAAAATGTTTTTGTGTTTGACATTGCATGCCATCCCAATCATACAGATACAAATATTCTATTTTGAAATTTTACATATTAAATATAAAACTTCAGAAAAGTATAAAAGCATTTCATCATTTTTAACTAAAGGTATGATTTTAATACCAACATTCTCACCTCCTATTTCTAACTAGACAATCTGATATTTTCATAAAACAATCTGTTCTCTCCTATCAGCATTTGAATGTAATATTAAGAAGTTTTTATAATAATCACTATTGTTGTTATGGTAGGATCCCACTTAACCAAGATTCACATTATCTAAAGCAAATTACAAAAGATTAACAATATATACATTTACCCAATTTTAGTACCAAAGCCAAATGAACTGTTGTATTATTCATTGGGCACTAATAAGGCTTATTTAATAATGAGATTTAAAGCAATCTGGCTACAGATAGGCAGTTAGCTGCCATGTAATAAAAAATTTAATTGTTCTCAAAACTTTAATTGCTTAATATTGACGAAGATCTAGAATCAGAAAATAAGAATCTTTTTCAATCTGTTATCTGTTATTAATGTTCCATTTAATGTTACAATCCTTCATTTAGATCAAGGGAATGTTTTGTTTCTGTTTATTTTTTACATCTTCAAGCTTGTCAAGCAATATCTTCAGTATCTTTTGGCAATTTCATTATTTATCTTAGTTGTATTGGCAAACTCTATTCATGTTTAAATTTCAAATTTATTTGTCAAATCATCAGACCTCAAGTATGCTTTCTATATTTATCAAAAGTTATTACTTCTCAATCCAATTTTGTTTAATGACAGAGGTAGTTTTTACATATAAAATTATTATAATATTTTAATAAAATTATAAATGCTTTAAATTAAATATTGTATCATTTGTGGGTACAAGTGTATGCCTGGTTGACCACAGGTGACACTATTAGATCATCATAAGGTGTTACATCATAGGAAGAAATTTATAAACAACATGAGCCTTAAAGGAAAAGAAATAACTCCAGATGAGTGAAAAATAATCATAAATCTGCATAATGTGTAAATCATTAAACAAAATTGCCAAATTCATGAACAGATCCATTCAACTGTTCAATACATCAAAGACAGGTATTTAAACAGTGGCAGACTTTACAATAAACTGAGAGACAGGTGTCCTCCAATTTTAAGTCAGCATGATGTGAATGCCATGGTGAGGAAAATCACAACAAATCCTACCCTGTTTCCCCAAAAACAAGACAGTGTCTTATATTAATTTTTGCTCTCAAAGATGCACTAGGTCTTATTTTTCCATGAAGAAGAATTCACGTTTATTGTTGAACAAAAAAATTCCCAAGTCTAACTTAAACGAGAGTGACGTAAATCCAGTCATGTCAAACTGAACTTACGAAGTTCCCGTGCTGGAGTGGACTTCCCACTCTCGCTTCAACTTAACCTTTTTATAGCATCGACATTGGACTCGATGACCAATTAGTGCTTACTGAACCATAGCACTATGTAAATGTGATGTGGCGTGATTCCTGGCAAACCAATTAGCGATCACCAGCTGTAACGTTATACAAATCTGTGATTCCCAAGCCATAGTGCCATGCAAATCATGCCATGTGGAGTGATTGTCTGCTGACCAATCAGTGGCTGTACTTTCAAAAAGCCAACGGCCACTTTCAACCATCTGTCGATGACCGTTACAACTAAAAAAAACTTTGCTAGGTCTTACTTTCAGGGGGAGGTCTTATATTTTGCAATTCAGCAAAACCTCTGCTAGGTCTTATTTTCAGAGGATGTCTTATTTTCGGGGAAACATGGTAGTATAAGTGCTCCAAAAATTGGAGCCGAAATGGAAAGTAGCACTTTCCATTTTGGAAGTAGCACTGGCAAGAAAATACCACACAGCATATTATCCAAATGTTTTGCACCAGAAAGAATGTCACAGCAGAATTGCCCATAGAAAATCCTGAACTGGCAAAGTAAACCAGAAAAAAATTATGGCAAATACAGTAATACCTCGGTTTTTGTTGACTTCAGTTATCGTCGATCTCGGTTTTCGGTGATTTTTTCCACAAAAAATTTGTCTTGGTTTTTGTCGGCGTGCCTCGAAATCTCATGACCTCACTGCTAATTTTGCAAAAACAAAAGGCAACCCATGCTTTTTCCTGCTCAGTGTGGTGTTGTTTCTCATTGTGTGAGCATTACCCCACACATCTAGCCAAACAATTCTATTGCTTTCGCTCAATCACGGGACCAAAGAAAGTTTCCAGAGCCAGCAGCCCTTTGAAGAAGAAGGCCAGGAACACGATCGAGTGGAATAAAATCATTGAAAAAAATACGAGAGCGGCTTTAAGATTACTGAAATCAGTTGCATGTATGGCAAATCGCCATCGACGATAAGTTCCATTGTGGAGAAAAAAAGGAAGCAATAAATGAGACTAATATAGCGAAAAACATGAATGTGCTAATGCAACAGAGATCGCAAACAATTGAAGACGTCAAACAGTTATTATTAATTTGGATTAATCAAAAACAGTTAAATGGCAATTGTGTTTCGGAGGCCACCATATTAATCTTTTATATTCATTTTATATTAATTTCATATTGTTTTTAGTATTAAACACTATATTTATTCTCTAAAAAATGTGTTTTTGGTATGTCTTTTGGAGTGTCTAGAATGAATTAATTGGATTTACATTGATTCATATGGAAACAATTGCCTCAGTTTTTGTCGGTTTTGGATTTTGCCAATTGTTTTTGGACAAATTATCAACAAAAACCATGGTATCACTGTATCACAACTCACCCAGACCTTTTGAAATAATCATATTCACTGATGAAGCAAGTTCAACACATTCCATTCGAAAGAAAGTGTCTAGCATGGCATAAACCAAATATAGAACAGCAAAATACATTTCTCCTACAGTGAAGAATCAATACTTGTTTGGGGATGTAGGAGTGCAGCAGGATGAGTGCTCTACACTTCATTCATGGCATAATGGATCAATACACTTACAACATATTGAAGAAAAATTTACTCATTAGTATTCAGACAACAGACTTACAAATTATTATATCTTCGTGCAGAACAACAATCCAAATATGGCTTGGAACACACAAATGCAGATATTGTACAGCACCACCCATTATCTTGAAACAACACAAAAAATCCTGACATCGACCATGTGTGGAATTAGCTCAAAAAGAAAATAAGACGTCACTATATTTTGTATACTATGATGCAGTAAGGGAATATTGTGCTATTATTTCACATTTCTTATGCATAAATTAATAAAATACTTTTTTATACCAAATACAGTAAAAAAAACATTTTTTATTTTTAACCAACCTCAAAGGTCAATAAAAATTTCAAATACTTTTATCATTTTATTATGTACATTTCAAAAATATTCTCCATTAAAATCATTATATTGACACATTACAAGTTTCATACTAAATAAATTATATAAAATTAATAATATAATTTGTTAATAAAATATTTTTCTACATTTAGTATACAATTTTCAAATTATTTTAAAGCTTGCAATTATATAATACATACACTACTGGGTGGGTCCAAGAAGTTTAAATGACTTATGGCAAGTAAAATATTATGAATATGGTCTGAAAGAGCAATATTAGCACAACTAAGCAAAGCTTGATATATGATTCAAATTATTAGCTGCTTCTGCTCATATTCACACTCAAATAATTGAGTGGATGATTTTTGAGTGTCTGGCACTTGGTTTCATCACCTAAAAATAAACCAGCAAAGCTCAGAAGTATTGGTCACTATTAAACAATTGTTTTGGGTAATGCAAACAGGCTAGCCACTCATTGCACATTTATAGGACTATTAGTAGTATTTCAGTGTATCCTACAGATATGTCCCACCAAACATTCAACAACAACCAAATGGCTGAGCAATTCAGGAGATAGCTTATCACTCTGGGGAACTGGAGTCAAATCTGGACAGATCAAAACCCAAAGAAATTTTTAAGGGGTGGTCATCTAGAACATTGGGTACGTTCGTAAAGTCGAACGAGTCGAACGAGTTAAACGCGTTAGTAACGAATCGTTCTAAAAGTAGTAGTATCACTCAGTGCGCATGCTCTGCAGTGATGATGTTTCGAACAAAACTCTAACGAAGTTCACGAAGGAAAAAGTTAGTTCACTTCGTTAAGAAAATGGCGACCGACGATATCAATGTTTCTAAATCTACTCAAGTTTTTAAACTGTGAATTAAAAGGTGAAATGATAGAAATAACTGTCCACCAGACGCAATCTAAGAAAAATATTGTGGATAAGTCTACACTAGCAACATTCATATCGTCAATTTTAGAAGCAGCCATTTAGTTATAAACGAATCGTTCGAAAAGTCTAACGAAATAAGAATAACGATGACGTTATTCTCGTTTAACTCGTTCGACTTTACGAATGTACCCATTGGACCTCTTCCCATACCACTTGTGATCTTGTCAAAACCATAATGAGCTTGCTAAAAAGGCCTTCTTAGTGTCCACAGGGTGGAAACAGTTTAAATGTAAAAAAACTGTTTTCTATAATTAATAAAGCAGGAAAGATTAGATCATATTTTTCACCTCATAAGATGCACTGTCATATTAGATGCATCACATATCTCATATTAATTTTTTGGGAGAAAAAAATATTATATACAGTATGAGAGACATCCTAATTTTCAGATAAACTTTACATACAAAAAGTGCATCTTATAAGGCAAAGGATACAGTAGTTCTTGTTTATCAAGGACTAGAGGATAATATTTGGCCATCCAAAATATCATAATTAAATTGAAAAACAATTTGTGACAAGAGAATTAAAAATTAGTGTAACACAACCACGTATCTATAAATCTTTTACCGGTGTGTGTTTCATCACACTCTACAATTATGTTACAAACATTTTCGAACCATTACAGTTCAAAAACGTTTGTAACGTAATTGTAGACTGTGATGAAACACACCGGTAAAAGATTTATAGATACATGGTTGTATTACAGTACTCCAGGGTAGATAGTCTACCATTTTTTTTTAAATTAGTGATTAAAGATTATTATAAATGTTGATAATGTTCATACTAATTAATCTACTGAACATATGTATATATGCATAAAAACAAGCAATTCTCAGTCAAACACTTACTTTGAAATCTAAACATTGAATTGTGACATTAAATTATTAATGTATATTAGTTTTGGAAAGTTATTTCCACATTTGTAGATATACTGTTTGATTTTTAATAAAAAATGCAAGATAACTGTTTTAACTTGCATTTCAAGCATCCTTTTTATAAATATAATTGTTTCAGAACTAACATTAGTTTGTCAACATCTAAATTTAACATATTTGCTAAAACCAACGTATAAAATACAATCAAACTTTTATAAAACCTAACATTTCAACATAAAGATTGAAAATTCTAAACTTGAAAATACTTAATGGATTACAAAAGTCTATACTTAAAAGATATTGATGCAATCCATTAAAGTAAAATAGGCACAGCACAAGAAAGCTTTTATTTTGTCCCAGGCCGAGATTACAGTCCAACGATTCTGAAACAATTTGTGGTTATGCCTTTAGATAGATATCTTTGATCGAAAATATAATATACTTTTTTCTGTGCCAAATCTTATATAATAGCTAATTTACATATTTTTCTAATACAGCTATGCAACAATGAAATGATTTTTACGAGATTTCTTTCTATTATTAATTTGAAAAGAGAAAATTAAATTCAGCTATGAGTTTCACAACTTTACCAGCAAAAAAAGTTAAAATTATGTGTGGTGCTATCTGTTAATAAAAAGTTTTTAATGAAACCTCCTATTATTAATTATTATAAAATGGCAAAAATCTTAATTTTGAGGGCAGAGATAAGTTTTTAAAAATGTTGTAAATGCTAATAATAAGTAAAATCTTCATTATGTCTGACTCCACTCCACATATAACTTGTGATCCCGTATTTCCACTCCCTGGACCTTTAACCACCAAAACTTCATTGGATCAATCACCCTAATACACAAACCTTCCTGTAAAGTTCCAGAAATTTTCAACAAAATGCATAGGAGTTATTAATCTTCAAAGTGAGTGAACAAAATCATTCCCCATACATACACACACACACAAACAAACATCCATACACACAGAAACCCCCTCTGCTTTTTTGCATTTTTAGACATTTTAAAGTCCCAAGTCCAAAAACGTAAAAAGATTAAAGAGCATTTTTTTTACCAATTGCCATATTTTCTGTTATCTATAAAACCAGCATAGAGCACTAACAAACTTTGATCACAAACACTACAATTGCCATGTTTTTGGTAGCAAAAAACCTTCAAATTAATACAGAAATATTGAAAGTTTACATAAATAATCAAAATCTAAGAACATAGCTCATAAAATTATCACTTCAACTTAAAGACTCACAAGGTTAGAAAACATTCATCAAAATTTCCCATAGTAAATTTCTCTTTGTAAAGAAGTGATAATATACACATAGTTTCACATCAATAAAAATTGATAACCGTACAATTAAGACAAAACTTTGTTGAACAAATGTTAATGTAAAAGAACAAAATTTGGATAAAACTGCATTTCTACAAATTATATATTGCTGATTCAACAATATCATCATCAATGAAAACTTATTATTTTAGTGTAAACTGTAAAATCATTCGGTGACAATCTTAATCGTTACATGATCTGCTTACAACACAGTTTAGTTTTTACTGTCTGATAAACCATTTCTCATTTGAAATATTTTTTAAACATCAGTGATTCATAAATTTGTTTCTACATTATCTACAATCAATTACTTTTTTAACATCAGTTTTTGATGCAATCTAAGTCCAAAGATTTTCATGATTAGGCTGGAGGGACACAAGCACATAAAGTTCATCCATTAAAAAGTAGTATACATCTATACATGCTAGTAGGATGTCTAAGAACATTGACAAAGTACTTTTCTATGGTATGTCTGTCATATAAATGTACTGTACCATACATTATATGCTCGTATGTTGACTAGGAAAAGTCTGTCAAAAGTACATTCATTCTAATGGACTTACTTTCTACACTCATTTCTACCCAGCCTAAATAGCATTTATTGCTATTTAGGCTGAGTAGATATTAAGAAATTTTCTTAACATAGTAAATTAACATAATGAGGGCTTATAAGCAGAAGATGCAGGTTTGAATGGAACCTTGGCATGCTAGAATCCAGAAAGATGGCTTGGATTACAGGAGTGTTAGTCAACCTGGTCTCTACCGCCCACTAGTGGGTGTTCCAGCTTTCATGGTGGGTGGTAAGGGTTTTGTTCCATACTGAAGCACTTTGTTTTTTTTTTTAATTTAATTGACTTTTTAAAAACATTGAAATGGAAATTTTTTAAAGTATTGTTTAAAAAACTTTCATAGCATTATTTAAAAACATTTTCATTAGGTTTTCATAGGATTGTTTAGTGTTTATATTTAAATTTCTGAAAATATACTATTTGTATCACCCTTGCATAAGTTTAGTTCATGTTACATAAGCAAAACAAAATGGCACTATCTTCACCTAGCATTAAACTAGCCATAGTAATTTATCTCTGGTCAGTACATAGTTAGATTTGTGAGAGTAAGAACATGCCTACAGCTTCATACAAAATATCTACTTATATAAGCCACTAATCCCACTGTTTGTATATCTGTCACGGAATGCCTAGAACGCACACTAGGGGCATCCCTAGCAATGATTTTCAGCTATTACTTAAATTAATAGTATATTTTATTTATTAACATTATTCATTATTATTTTTATTTGTAATAGGAATTTATTGTTTATATGAATTTTATTATTTACTAGCTGTTACCCGCGACTTCGTCAGCGGAGGTTTTGCAAGCAAACCCCATTTACATCCAATATTTCAATAACCATAGTAATTGTTATATAACACCTACCGCTGAAGAGAATTGCCGAAAATCAAACGAACTATTTTCAATTTGATCAATTTTCTGAAACGTTTACAATCGTTCTATAATCGAACCAATACGCAATAACAAATTCGAATTTAAAACGGTTCGAACATTTTTAAAATCGAAATAGATAAAAATATTTATAACAATGTCTGAAATGTTATTAATTTAATACACCTAAGTACTCGATGAAAACTATATTCTCTCCCTCACCCCCCGCGGGGAAATTTCTAAAAATCCCTTCTTAGTGTACATTCTCATGGCATACCCTACTACAACGCAGATAAAAACAAAAAATCGCATCTAAAATAGCGCAGTAGAAGCCGTTCTTCCGGTTAAGCCTTAATGCTCTCCCTCACCCCCCCGCGTTGGAATTTCGAAAAATCCTTTCTTAGTGTGCGTTTCCATGACGTACCCTAACTGTGTACCAAATTTCACCTCTTTAGGTTAAGCGGTTTGCTCTGGGCGATGATGAATCAGTGAATGAATGAGTGAGTCAGTCAGGACAAGCAATTTTATATATTTAGATACCATGGAATGACACCACTGCTACCCACTAGGGGGCGTCCCAGGCTATATCATTGTGAAATATAGAGAGCCCATGTCTCAAAAAAAGAAATACGCTTGTGACTATTTGCTAGAGTATCTGAAGATGAGTATCATTGGATGTTGTTTATTTACAATAGATTCTGTATGTTTATTGTGTCATAAAACATTATCCAATGAGGCAATGAAGCCAAACTGACTGCGAGAACATCTTTCTACAAAGCATTCAAATGATAAGGACAAGTCCATTGAATATTTTCAGGAAATATATAAAAAATTTCAAAATTGTTCAACAATCATTGCATCATTTAAGAAATAATATGCAGCGAACGAAGATGGATTAATTGCCTCTTATCGCATTTCACAATTAATTGCAAAAAGTGGTAAAAGCTATAATATTAGAGAAACTTTAATAATACCATCTATAAAATAATTTATCTCAACAGTAAAGCATCAGGATAAACCTGAAATTTTAAAAATGTTGCCCCTAAGCAATAGCACAGTAAAGCGACAAATTGAAGAAATGGCAGTTAATGTTGAAAAAAACTTATAAAGTATTCTCCAAAACTCTTCATTTTCCATGCAATTGTACGAGTCTACCATTACATATAATAATGCTTTATTGATGGAATATGTATGTTATTTTGATGAAAATAATACATTACGAGAAGAAATGCTATTTGCAATAAATCTCATTACAGATACAAGAGGATTATCTATAATACTGTGAAATCATACTTTACAAAAAATAATATTCCTTTGAATAATATTGTTGCATGCACTACTGATGGAGCACCATCAATGGTAGGTCACTATTGTGGATTTGTTGCTTATTTGAAGGAAGAAGTGCCAAATGCTTTATGTATTCATTGTGTGGTGCACATACATCTTGTGATGAAGAAAGTAAACAAATTCAACAGTGGTGGATATGAAAACCTATGGCAAAATAAAAAAAATGCCTGTCTTAAATCCAAATATGCAAAAAATGATATTCAGTTTATTGATACCTTTCCCTACCTCATATCTTGTGGAATCAAGCTTTAGTGCTGTTAATCATATTATGACCAAAGAAAGAAACTGCCTGAATATTTTCAAAAGAGGAGACCTTTGTTTGTTCCTTTCAAAAATTAAGCCAGATATCCATATTAATTAATTAAATGTTATTTTATCAGACTTCATGCTTCTATGTATGCAAAGTATAAATAAAAAGATAGATTTAACGACAGTAAGTTGTTTTATAGATTTATTCTGCTGAACATAGAGAAAGTCCGACAAAGTATTTGGTAAGTAATTATTATTATTATATGCTTTAACTTGCTGTAATTCTGCTTTATAAATTTTATAAAGTTACTTCCCTACTTTATAAATCACCGTTACTGTGGAACCAGTGGACGGTTAGAAAATTTTACTACTAACAGAGATACAAAAATGGATGGTAGGTATAAAAAGGTTGACTACCCCTGCTTTAAAGTCTTTGAATAAGTCAAATTGTCAGAATAAACCAAAATTGCTAAATTTATTCAGCGTAAGCATAAACTTTTCTTGTCATATTTTCAATTTAATATCCAAAGAAACACATGGATATCTCTCAACTTATGACTATCTTGAGTTATGACTACAAAGTACACATTTGGAAAAACTGCACAAGTACAGGTAACCCCCGTATAACACGGTAGTTACGTTCCAAAAAATTGCCGTGTTATGCGAATCCGTGTTATACGAAACAAAGAACTAATACGAAAAAAAGGGTTAGGTTCCAAAAATTAAAAAACATGCTAGTATATTTTCATAATTAAGATAAATATCTTCATTAAAATTTTTTTAAGTGATACATATTAATATAAATTAAACAATGTTTTCTTCGTCATCACTAAAAACACTATTAATTAACCGAGAGCGTTTTCTTTTTGCAAGTTATCCTTATCCTCTGAGCATTTTTCTGCATTATCTTCAGATCCATGGTTTACCTTTTGCAAAATGTATGTAATTTTAGATTGCTTGCTTCTAGTTAAAAGGTCTTTATAAATTTCCTTATATGGTGCTAAGCACTTATGAAGAATAAAGCAAGTATGGAATAAGGGAAAAACATTCGGCAACATCAGAAGCAGAAGCGTCGCGATCTGGCAACACTGAAACAAGTTTCGAGACGGATCACGTGTATCGACAGAAGGCGAGAAGCGAACATTTACATACTTAAGTACTAATAGTTCACGAAAATAATAATTTTCGTGCACTATTATTATTTAAGTATGTAAAAATTTATTACATTTCCTGTTGTACGAGGGTTTTACCCAATTCTCGAACCGTGTTAGAGCGAATCCGTGCTATAGAAGTGCCGTGTTATACGGGGGTTACCTGTATATTAATTGACTAATTGCATCAATGGCCAATATTCTTTGACTGTCTTACCAATGACAATTATTTTAATTTATTGCACATATATAACTACTGCTTTTAAGTCTATTAATATTCAATATACATTTAATGTGTTATATATTTTAATATGCATTTATATGTATTAATATTATAGAATTCACTTACTATAAGAACTCAGATTCACTTATACCAATAATAATAATTGAACAACATTAAGAAAAATAAGTAGCTCAGACAATAATAAAAATTTTGGTATTATTGACTGAGATTAAGGGCAAAAATATAGCTTAAAAATTGATTAATTGTTATTAATTAATAACAACAATTCATTCAGTGTATGAACTAAGAAAGTACTTATTTACTTTCTAAGTAACTTAAGAAAGAAATGTCAGCAATTTAAACTATTATACTGCACTAAATGATTGAAATGATTAACATTTAATATAAGACTGATAATGATTGCATCATCGGTGATACAGTGTACAAAAATAGAGCTTAAAATGCCCATTTATCTAAAGATGATTTAAAACTTTTCTTATTGTAATCGAGTTGTTAAGCATATTTTAACTTCTGTTTTGAGACATGCCGATTCATGTTAACATTAAATGACTTGTAACAATGCTTTCAATTACAATAAGCAGATTCTATTTTACGTGGAGCCAAAATGACAAAATGGTATGTCATAAATCAAAAAATACCCATTCTTTTATAAAATACAATACAGTAAAACTTGTACAAACTGGAATTGCATGGTATCAAATTTTTCCCTTTTCTCCAAGGTGTCTTAGAATTTTTGGTACTCTTCAATAAAGGGATGCCAGTCAATCAATGAAATCCTATTCGAGTTTACATTTTAATATTTACTGTTTTTAGATTAAATTATAAGTAAATTTTATTAGAATGCAAACCTACCTGTTTCTTTAAGTTTGTGTAAGAGTTATAAAAGTCAATTATGAATTTAAACAATGATTGTTAATACATGTTTGATATTGAAAATGATTTACAACAGTGTTTCTCAACCTCTAACGAATCGTCGCCCCTTCAATGTAGTATCGCCCCCTTCAATAAAACCGTTACCTGTTATCGCCCCCTTCACTTCAAAATTCCGATGCCAAGGACCAAGACTAACGCCAAATTCGTACTGCATTGAATAGACTAGTGACTAGTATAATGTTATTTGTTTAATTATTGTACGATATAACGAATAAAATATCTAATTATTCTTAATATAATGTTTTACTATGTCGCCCAGAAAATTGTTTTTTGCCCCCCAAAAATATAAATTGTTACTAATCGCCCCCTCAACATAGAAAAACGCCCACACGGGGGCGATATCGCCCCCGTTGAGAAACACTGATTTACAATGATATCAACATGAAAATACGCTAAAGTTAAATTTCAATTTCTAGTTGAATATTATATGTATGTTTAACTTGGTATTTTATGTTATTTGGTTATAAATTCTAAATTAGAATAATACTAAAAGCTAGAATTACAATTCTTAATTTCTTTTCAACCTACTTTGCATAGTACCACGTCTCATGGTTGTGTCATTCAACATCATGTGGTTATGTAAATAATATTTCTTGGTAGGAAGTGTCGCCTCAAAGTTAGCTATTGTAATGTTTTTTTTCATAATTGTTCCTTTTTGTCAGTTTGTTAATCTTCAATTTAAAATGGATTTTAGAATATGGCAATTGTCAATTGACGAAAATATCACGATTCGTTTTTCCTAGAAACTGGAAACTTACATGGTGAGTTAATAATCCCAGCATGATTGCTGATCGGAATGATTATATGCATTATGTTTGTACCAATTTTTTAATATCTCGAATCATTGTAAAATTAGGTGGTGCAAACAGAGTGGTTGAGGTGGACAAAAGTCGATACACACAGAGAAAACAAAATGTCGAACACGTACTTCAGCAGCAGTGGATATTTGGTGAAATTTGTCATGAGTCAAAAGTGTTTTCATGCAAGACCATTCAGCTAAAACATTTATTGATGCAACACAAAATAACATGAAAGAAGGAAGCATAATCTATTCTGACTGTTGATAAGCATACAAAAAGGATGAGTTGGAAGATGCAGGTTATGAACAATTGTTAACCAATAGTATAAACTTTGTATATCCTGAAACTGGATGTCATACTCAAAACAAAAATAATTGTAGTAAGTTTATTCCTTTGTAAATTTTTCAATATTTCATTATAATTTTAAATATGTATGAATTACGAAATAAAATAACAATTTCGGTAAAATTAGTAAAAATGACCAGCATCCTGTTAACCAAAGAGTACCAATTATTCTAACTTATCTAATTATAGTTATCAGGAGAAGTGTGCTTCTTAAATTATAAATCATGCTAATAACTCAATAAACAAATTATGATCAATCAAACAACTGTTAATAATGATTAAATCTATCATTTATTGATGACACCATTTACTTTTTTCTTTATTCCCCGACCATCCATTCTGCAAGATCTCTCACTTCTTCCAATTCTTTAAAATAAGGGAGAAGTGAAAGAAGAGCATATAAACCTTTAAAATTATTACATCTTTATTTATTTATAGTATTGAAAATAAGGTTTAACTGTAAAATATAACTTAAGATGTTTGTATAAAACTCTGCTATAAAGACAATTGCATAATTTTAGAATTACAACTTGCATAAGAATGCCAGGAAGTACTTAAGTTTACTATTTTTAAGTTATCTACACAAAAAATTGTTTAAATATAAACTGGCTTTTCTTCAAAAGTTAACTCTCGACAAATGTAAATGACTGATTGACTAGCATTTTGTTAATTATCATTTAGTTTGTAATTCTGAGATGCCTTTAAGTTGCCGAAACCAGTCTGCTAGTAGAAAAAATACAACAAAAGACACTTTTGTATTTGACTGTGGTGTGTCACACACAAAAAAAAAAAAAAAAGAAAAATGAGTCTCATCTCACATCAACTTCATCACACTAATTAAAAAATAACAGTAATAAGTGGAATTCTTACACCTACTTGCCACCCATTTATGACTACAAATGCAAACTTTAAACAAAAATATATTTCCATTAATAGTATTTTACTGATATCAGCAGCTCAAAGGATGTTTATAAAACACATTCACTTCATTTTCTATAGAATATGAAGTTTAAGACTTAACAGATGCATCTTAGTTTATAAAATGCAATTGGCTCAGCTCCAATAGTATTATAGTTTCCAGGTTGAAGGAACTCTATGCATTCCTAACAGGAAAACAACATCTTTAGAAGTAGAAATCTTAGTTAAAATGTAGAAAAATGAATGAAAATTGATGTATTGTTAAATAAAAAAACTAAGATAGGTCTAGAAGAAACAAATTGAAGATTTTATTAACCTGCAAGTGCAGAAAATCACTTACTATTTCAACATTGACAAATTTTTTACATTACATAATCATAGTCTCTACACATATATAGGCTACTAGCAAATAATAATTACTCATAGAAATTATGAAAATAATGAATTTATAATTTTTACTTCAATTCAACTTCGTGAAAGTCAGCTAAATATAAATTTTGTCATTTACTCAAAAATTATATTGATAAATTTGGTATTTTTTGATGAAGGATGTGTCAAAATAAAACAATACAGGTGAAGAAAAATTGTCAAAATTTTAAAAACTAATACTTATAATTGTAAACACTTGTAATCAACAGTGCACAAACATGTCATCCCAAGAGACAATATACAATTACTGAAAAATAGGTCAATTTTAAATACTTGGAATTACAGAAAATGCTTAGAGAGAATTTAACTGCTTAGCATTTAAATTAAAAGCAATCTTAAAAGTAAGTTTTACTATAAAAAAAATAAATTTAAAAAGTCATGAAATTTGATAAAAGTTCTATTGCAGCTTTCTTCTTCCTAAGATAATTCAAAATATAGTTGTATACAATAACAAATTTAGAAACAAACAGAAAACTAGAACCTTGTGCTAGGAATTCTAATTATTTTTGTATTTTTCTCACAAACTACAATGAAACTCATTCTAAACTTTTATAAATATAGGTCCTTAAAGTAAACTTCAAAGAGATTTTTTCCAATTTACTCGACCGATTGCCACACAACGTATGATACAGGCATTTCGTACAGGCAAGCATTTGTCAACTTGTCTGCATAACTTATGATTCTACTCACCAATAAAGCAATTCTATTAACAAGATATTAAAAAAATTTACAATTTTAATTATAATATCTAATTACTTTATATTTAGAAAACTATTTTGATTGAGATAAGTTTCATGTGATGATGATTGTAAATGTATAAAAAAAAATCATCATACCAACTAACCTGTTGCAAACCATAGTGAATTAGGACTAATACAACTCTTAAGTTTGATTATTATTAAACTCTTAATTATTTAATAATTAAGCATTTTGAAGTGAAGCGTGTTTATCAAAGTGAGAGGATAAATTTCAGTTTTAATTGGGAAAACCATACATCCATCTATCTATACCCACAGAAGTATGAAGTGAGGCAAGGGCTTTAGTAAGACATGAACTAAGAAAGAGGGTTTCCCACTCACCCAAGCTATAGATCTCCTCATATGAAGAAAAAAGTCAAAGAAACCATACCTAAAAGTGCAACCCATGCAACACATTCATCTCCAAAAGTCATTTTTACCATTACCAGTACTACCGCCCATTCTCCACGCCCTACATCGGTCCAGGCTCGCCATCGCTTGCCCAGACCGACATTCTGCACGTAGTAGTGCACTGTGATGTTGACCATCACTCACACCTTGGCATCCTTGTGGGGATGAGCCCCCACATCCCCTAAAACTATATAACATCAAGTGCTCCACAAACAGTTAAGCAAGCTACTCAAAGCCAGCATAGGCACATGGGCGAAATAGTTAAAAGTAATAGTCCTAGGAGAGCGATGCCACTCCCGATCACACGCAACCTGGAAGGAAGCTACATCTAGCAAAGAGTCACAAACAGAGGTACAGTTCCTTTGACCTTTTTGCTCCTACGAGTACGGTCCACGGTTCCAATAAGGTCCCAACCGTCTAATTAAGAAGCGTGATTGTACCACAGCTTCCACCAAACATTTTCCATCAGATCACCAGGATAATCCCTAAAAGCAACAATGATTCATTTTAAAAACAAGAGAAACCATTCCGCCGGCAGCCACACGATGAAAACGGATCAATCTCTTTCAAAAACATATTTCCTACTAAAAGATGGCAGAAACATCAACAAATCTACCGAAATACCATTTGTTTACATCAACATCCACATATATATATAAACAAGCAAAGTTAATTTATAACAATTAAAGTGTTTGTTAAATAAACGTCAATTCTAACACTCGGGCACCAATTCCCGGCCATTTTAAATCCGGATCGAGTAGAAAATGGACGAAAATTGGACATTATTCGGGACGAAGAACTCCAACTTCTGGCCTTACACACCTCGAACTCACTTAGAAGCAACAGACGAGATAGGCAAAATTTAACAATAAAAATATAACGCAATACGCCTCGGATGAGGTAAAATCTAACTTAATCCAATTTACATCGCTTATAAATTCTTAAATTATACAAATTTCAGTCGGAAAGATTCCACGGTTAACATTTAATTCCCATCCATACGCTAGGCCTAATTCCCGTAAGTTAACATTACGTTTCGTTTACTTAGAAGCAGTACAATTGGATAGAAAATATTTACATCCGAATCCCGTTTTACGCGTAGATTTAGATTTTATATTACCTTTATTTCCACTTTTGCGTGCCATGATATACGACAATTATAATATTTTGTTTGTATTTTTTTATTGTTTTTTTTTATTTTTTTCTTATTCTCCGAACTCAACGTCTTAGACTTGTCTTTTGCTGGATTCGGGAACAAATAAAGCTGCAGCGACGAGTCCTGGCGAGCGATTTCGAAAACACAAGAAATATGTCAACGCCACGCGAATTCTTCGACGATAATAATTAATAAAATCTTATAATAATACATATTTAAGTCCAAAATAAATATATAAATATAAAAGAATATTTATAATTACGCACAAATGTATGATAAAATCGTAGTCTATAATGGCAGATTGCGAACGATCGCCTGGCACACGTAATGGAGACGTCATCGAGTTTTTCTTCTCGTCTGGATTTTTTTTAAATTTGAAACGAAATTGTCGAAATTCCGGTGATTAAATAATACGAAAGCTTATCGGATTATTTATAAAATTATAATTTGTTACACGGATTACTTTTCATCTGCATTTTTAAGCGGGAAATACGTAACACGAAGTCGTTTCGTGACGCGTTTTAAATATTTAAATTTAAATTACGTACTTGGAAAGGTGTGCACGATTTTTTGACTTTTAACAATAGTAATTTGAGACTTCTTAGTATCGCTTTTTGTATATTGATGCTGCAATCGTTTAATGTGTTATATCTATTCTAACTTTATGTACATGCATGTGATAAATTTAAATAAATAAGCAACAAGCGCATTAAAAGAGGAAACACCAAACTATACAACGATTGAAGCCATTGTTAAAAAGTCAGCTTGATTTTCAATGAATACGATAAGTTTCTGACGTCATTTCCGTTAATTGGTCATATATGAAGGCAGTTTATGTAAAAATATTTAAAAATTTACTGACCAATAATCTTTCTTCTTAGAAATTTTATTTTTTAATTGGTTACAATTTGAAAAAACTGTAAACCTATACATTCCCATTGTCCTCCGTCTGCCTGTCTGACTGTTGTCCTTCCTCAATCTCGAGAACGGAGTCAGATATATGAAAGTTGAGAAAGATGTGGAAAAATTCGGAGCGGGAGGCCCGGGTTAACTCTATTTCAATTTAAACATATTCTTCCGAAAGAGGTTAGATGACCGGCGCGACTCTATTGTCAAAGGAAATCTACTGATGTATAGGGCCTACCAGTGGCCAAGCGGTCTTCGTACCATGAACACTGGGAGTTCGATCGTGGGTTCGCGTCTCACTCGGACAGGCCGGCCACATGGAGTTTTCCGGTTTTTCTCCATGTCTGTAATGCCTAAATAGGGGGCAGTTTCCCTTAAAAAGACCTCCCGGAAGGCATCTCCCTAGGCAGATCGCCCAAGTGTCGCGTTGCCATAACTTAACAAACAACAACAACAACTGTTGATGTATAGGGCCATACTAATTTCTGGTGGAGGGCATATATTTTAAATTAGATTAATTAAAAAATTGCAGCCCGACAATGTCACAACAAATAATTGCTCGTATTTAAAATTAAATTTTTATTACAAATAATGTTCCAATGCCCTATGCTTCCGTACCACTTGATCGAAAGGTCGACACCGTGTCTTATGGACAGTTACAGAAACCTCGATGGGGCAAAATGGGCTCTCTTAGCAAACCCATTATGAGTTCGGCCAGGCCCACAATAGAGCAACCTGGTGGCGAGAGGCGGGACCCGAGAAATTAGGACGAACCAACCCCGAAAAATGCCTGGGGATTTTTCGACCAGTCCGTATTCAATCCCGGTCTCCCGGAGAGGAAGTCTGCCACCTTAACTGTTCGGCCATCCGGCCTTATATAGTATAGTCACATGACTATCGATTGTTGTTTTTCGAGTCTCAATTCTACTTACAAACAAAAAACACACATGCTCTGTCTCTTGCTTGTAAGGCCGTGTTCTTGTAAACTTCTCTTACTCGGGTGACGTAAAACTCAAATATGTACAAATGATCGTTTATGATGTCGTAAAAGAATGATTTTGCGTTCTGCACAGAACATAACCGAAAATTTTCTGAGAAGGCATCGGCCTATCGCTATGGGGTATCCAATTGAATCTCCTAAAGTGATAGACAGACACCTTTACCGCCTCGATTAATCGGACCGTCATTTGATGAAGGTGAACGTCATTCTTCCAGTCGATAATTTCAGCGGAGAGGCCGGAGGGCCGAGAAATTAAAATGTCAGTTTGTTTTGTTAAGTTATGGCAACGCAACACTTGGGCGATTTACCTAGGGGATGCCTTCCGGGAGGTTTTTTAAGGTAACTGCCCTGCCCCTATTTAGGCGTTACAGACGTGGAGAAAACCCGGAAAACTCCACGTGGCCAGCCCGTCCTGACCAGACGCAAACACACAACCGAACTCCCAGTGTTCAGGGTACGAAGACCACTTGGCCCCTTAAAGTGTTGGCCTACCAACACTTTAAGGGGCCAAGCTCGGCTTTCTGTAAAATTTCTTGGATTTTTCACCCAAAATCGAATCCGGATGAGTTGATAAACCCCAGCAATTTTCCAGGATCTCTATCCCAGGAATGTCATCGCTCCCGCTGTTGTCCTGGCAGAACTCACGATGAGTACGATTAAACGCTTTCTTGAAGCTCAGACGTCAGAAAGAATTAAATAAATTAAGAAAAACCAAGTCTACCGATAATGCATGATTTTCCTGACATTTTTTTAAAACTCTTTCCGCCCTGTGGGCCCTAAGAGGGTCTCTTTTTGCAAGCCCATTATGGGTTCGGCCAGGCCCACAATGTGACTGCCGGGTGGGGCTCGACATATCCGAACGGTCCACCACCGAAAAATTTCTAGGGATTTTTCGACCCGTACGGATTCGAACCCGGGTCCCCACAGCGGTAGGCTACAACCTTGACTGCTCGGCCATCCGGCCGCATTTTCTTGACGTAAGAACCGTTGGGAGATAAGAGTGACCGCGGGAAGATGATAGATGCGCACAAATCGTAGCAGAAAGAAGGAATGTTTCTGGTATGTCTCTCCGCTCGTTTATGCGAAGAGTTTACGTTTACGCAAGACAGCTTCCACGGCGAAAAATATTTGAGTGGTGTAAAGCAGCCAGACTATTCGCATTCGCGCACACGCTTTACAGAGCAGCAACCTCACGCCGTTTAGCTGGTGGATGCTACATACCAAAATATCGTATAACGCTTTCAATGATTTTATCCATTGGCCACTGGTAGGGAGCATTGTTTGAATATGTGCATTGTTTTAAGACTTAAAATAAACAAACTGTTTATTTTTGTTATTTCCAGTATTTGTTTAACATTTTTATGGATACACAGCTTCCCTATCATCAAATGTCACCCCACGCTACCGGGAATGACAACTCACAAGCAACCACTCGGGAAAGAAAGGAGACAATAACCTACAAGTAAAATTGGGTTATGATCGTCCGCAGAAGGAAACAAACGGGACACTTTCCCTTCCGTGGAATCGACTAAGAAATTCTACAAACTGTAACAGTAAAAGTTATTGAGACGTAATCTTACATCCTCGTCCATGGCATGCTTTGCCTGTCTTTTCGTATTGATGCAATGCCGTATTCTATAATCTATTTGTAAAAAAAATCCAAACAGATTAATTAATTAAATAAAAATGCGTCATCGGAAAGTTACCAACAGATCAGAACGATCAAAACTTCGATCGTTAGGCCACGTCATTTCGATAGCTAAACGATGTGACCAAAATGGAAGAGAATAACATCTGTAAAAAATGAGGAGGAAGTGACCAGTGCCACCAGTGGATTGTAAAAGTGGCATCATACATTATACAAGAAGCTTCAAACTATGATTCAACTCCGGATTAGTGCTCTCGCAATGTGGCACTGGTTGCAATAGAGACTAACTCGGCCTTGAAAACAAGGAATGTGTAATCGGATGTCGAAGTTGCATGGGACAATGGACAAATATCCTTCATAACTTTCTTTTATATTTGCAGAATAGACTAGAAGTCATGAATTTTTTGTTGTTTGTTGCTAATCAAATTTGAGGCAGCTTTCGGGATTAACAAAAGATCAACCAGGGCGAAAAGATCAGACACGTTCCAAAGTATCCCAATGTATGGGCACTCTGGAAGCAGTGGCGTAGCGTTGGTGTCAGCCACCCGGGGAGGAAGAAAATTTCGCCGCCCCCTTATTTAGGTATCTCAATTTAAAAGACTAAAATTCAGTTTCCTCACAGAATAAGTAATGAAAAATTTCCTGTTCATTTCAATCGGTCCAAATCGTAGGTGCGACAAAAATATGAAATGAAATGGTTCAAATTTTTACAGATATTATTATTTATTGTGAAATTTTCCCACCCCTGCCGCCCCACTACGCTACTCCACTGCCTGGAAGTTACCAAAATACAAAAACGACTCGTCAAAAGAAGTGTCAGTAAAATGACATAAATTTCAAGTTGAAGTAAAATAATTATGCACTCGTATGTACGATATCCGCCATTGATTCGAATGCCCGCGCAATTTACGTCAGAATTTTCCAATAAGCTACATTTCGTATAGATTTTGCTGAAGATTTTAGATGAAAATTCAATCGTAAAATTTTGGTTCATCGAGAAACCTGGTCACTTTACACAATGCTGTGCCCGTTTACAATAGTCAAGATATTGAAATCACTTCATCAATATGAATGCTATTTACTTGACTTGAAATATCGTTTCAAGTCAAGTATTTCCGGGTTTACTTCACATTAGTAACAACTAAATAGGTGCCAGTTTTCTGTAAAGGACTTCCGAGAACCATACCCTCGGCAAAACGGTCATGTGTTGCGTTACCGTATAGGAATAAAACCAAACTCAAGTCAACGCCACATTTCTGTAGAAGATTTTCCACGGCATTCACTGCTGTCCCAGCCGTTTAGAACTTTACTCGTACACTCATGTGTAGTAACTCATTTAGTCGTCTCCTTATTGTATCTGCACGTGCCAATTGATGACGATTGGTTTTTGTCAAAAATCGGATAACACTACACCGCTCTTGATTTGTTCACAGCTAAAAAGGTTCCGCCATTTTATCTGGCCGCGGTCTTGTTCTCGAGCATCAATAGAGTTTCCTGTCGCAATTACTGTTGCTTCAGTCTTGGAAGTTTCGTGTGTCAAAATTATTACGTCCATTGCTCATCCTCCCGACTTTTCATCACTTTTCCGATTTTTCCGTACTTTGTAAATTTTTTATTTCGGGGAACAACAGTGTAGAATTTAAGCTATTTTACAGATATTCCGTCACAAAGTCGCGCTTTGCCCATGCAAAACTCTAAAGTACCTAGATTATCACAGTAACGACAATGGGTTGTCAAATTTTCTATTGGATAGTTGTATCACGTGGTTCGTTAGTGGTTAGTACATCCTGTACAATAACGATATAAAGACACACTAGTAGTTTGGACCTTAGCGGCCGGATGGCCGAGCGGTCAAGGTGGCAGCCCACCGCTCTGGGGGACCCAGGCTCGAATCCGAACGAGTCGAAAAATCCCCAGGAATTTTTCGGGGGTGGTCCGTTCGGATATGTCGGGCTCCGCCCCTCACCACCCGGCAACCCCATTGTGGGCCTGGCCGAACCCATAATGGGCTTGCAAAAAAAAGCTCTCTTAGTTACGTAGGCCCTCCAGTGCCGTAACTAGGCAGGTAAAAACAGGTGCACCCGCACAGGGCCCACTTAGAAGAGGGGCCTAAAATGCATGTATTTGTTTTATTACTTTCCCAAACCTAATTAATTATGGGACTAAATGCAAATTCCTGCACAGGAATGGCTAGTTACGGCACTGCCAATAGCGGATATTGCACAAACCGTTGAGTTTAAACGAGCAGCGGACCTACCAAAAACCATTTATTATTTAACGGTCTTAAAAATTATATTTATATTAATTTAATGATGTCTCCAAAGTTCAGCGAATTTTTCGCAGAAAAATAATTATTCAGGAAACACGCGCCCGCCGTTCTATGCGCCGCTCCGCGACGAAAACAAGCTTAAGCAATGGCGTCGTCGAACAGTGCACGCTCGGTAAGTAATCCTACAATTTTTTGTTTATAGCATAGTTTATATGGATTATTCCCAAAAAATTATGTGTTTTGGAAATGTTGATTCAAATTAATCTAGAATCGATTAATTTTATGGAAGAAAACCTTTCAAACAGCCGTAGTCCCTAAACTGCACACGTGCCGGGCTGTGATTGATTCATGTATTTAAGGACTCGTGCAACATGAATTTCATAAAACACGGAACGTATCTACCGTGTTATAGGGGGGGTCTACTGTATTATGTCTAGTTTTGTTCTTGCTGTTAAAATGTCAGCGAGAATGAGCTTACCTGTGGCCGAGTGAATAAAACTGGTACATCGAACACTAGTAGTCGGTCGTGGGTTCGTGCCTACCACGTGGAGTTTTCTGCGTTTTATTTACATTATTAACACCTAAATAGGGATCAATTCCACATCCTCCTCGGTAAATCGCCCACGTGTCGCGTTGTCGTAAACAAATAAACCAAACAAAACTTTGTCACCCATACTAATTATTTCTGTTTACCGTAATTTTCAAAATCTTTAATAATTCCCTCCCGATTTCAGTCATTATTGAAATTCCAGCACGCGTTAACTGATTCGACGCCATTTTAAATATCTATTTGCTTCAAGTCGCTCGAGTTCAAGTTACATCACTAATGTGACCGAGCACTATGATCGAAAAGAATTGACCAAAACCAAAACAATAGTAACCTAACTGACTCGCAACTCATACTTCATTGATTAAGCTGCTTTGGTAAGGGCAAATTTCAGTGTCGTGCGGCGACATTTGATGATAGGGAAGCTGTGCCGGCCCTGAATAGAATCATTGGAAGCGTTATACAATATTCTGATGTACAATAATATACAATAGTAATTTTTATAGTATATCCTCACTGAAACAGCTCACTGTCAGTCTGAGAAGCACTAGAGGCACAATCTGTAGTAAGCCGAAGCGCGAATTCTGTTCTGTAAGTAAAGATGATAGAATGACAGAAAATACTGTAAAGGCTACTCTTGATCCGATGAAGATACGGGATCTGTGATGTAAACAAAGTTTGAGCCAAATCTGTGATTGGCCAAATGTAGGTAAGCCGAATTTTAGGGGCAACAGTTAATTGCGCGTCAGTGATGGTCTAGGGTCCTTTCGTATGTGGGTAGTGGCGGCGGAGACAAAGATGACAAGTATCTTACAAAAACCGTTTATTGTAACATGAAATAAACTTACACTAGGAAAAACAAATAGTTTTCCTTAAAACAATCGGTTGTTCCGACATCCTGGGCATCGATGTTGTTTCTTGTTCGTCGATCGAAGGTGGTCCCTGGGCCGGTGGGGAGACTCAGTCGGTTAGCGTCGGAGACATGGTCCGAGTCCGATGGCACAGGTTACCGGTTGGGCACAATGGACGGAAACTGAGTTTTTCGTGTTGACTAACCGTGTGCAGGTGCAGTTTACGGTGTCAGTCTGTCCTCGAAGATCGGGGATTATATCAATCTCCGTTCTTTATCTTGCCCATTCTGATTGGCTCCGCGTTCCTTTCTTTCGATTCTCGATTGGTCTCTCTGTCCTTAAGCGAAAGACGAGACCTGTTCGGATCACGATAAAGGTCCGCTTCGGAGAATCTACCCGACACCATCCGTTAATTGTGAACTGATGGAACTTTGAAACCTGTGCTCATATTTTACCTCATTGTTGTCTAGTCCAGGGATATCTATCCCGCGGCCCGCATCAGTGTTGCCGCAATGAAATTTCAAAACGTACTGAAGCGCCTTCAAAAAATGTACTATTTTCCTTCAAAATGTACTAGTTCTATGAATACTTTGTTTCCCCGCGTTTCTTTATGCAGCGCTCGAGAAGCGCTTTACAGCGAACACACTGAAACTGGTTTCTAATTGGCCAACACTGCTGCTCGTGACGTCATTTTGCTACACTCTCGCTGCATAAAGAAACGCGGGGTTTACGTGCCTATATATATATAGGCACGTAATTTATATATTTATAGTTTATTGTCAAATAATTTAATTTTAAATCTTATTTTTGGAATTTTTTGAAAGCTATTTAAAATTAAAAATATATCTACACATCTATTATTTTTTATAAAATGAGCATTACGTTGACAACATTTATTAATAATACTATTGAATTTCATCTTAATTTTGTAACCAATCGTGCTTTAAAAAAATAATTATAAATTTGTTATATTATATTATATTCTTGTTTGCTTAAAACATGCGACTCAAAAAAAACCCAAAATGGCGGTTCAAGAAGTAGATCACGCGTGTCCTGGCCTTCTTATATAGACCTTGGAACAGTCGGAAGCGCGGCCATTTTGGAACCACACATAACATTAACCGTTATTTCTTTTACTACGATTACTAAAATTGAAGTTCATAATTTAAGAATTACAATACATCGTGAAATATTATTTTGTACCGTAAATGGTACTTGAAATATTATAATGTATTGAAAATGTACTAAAAATCTAAATGTACTTTCAATTTACTGGAAAGGGCAAAATGTACCAGCAAAGTACAAATGTATTAGGAACGGCAACACTGGCCCGCATTGAGGTCCACTTAATTTTTATGCGGCCCATTGCATCCTAAAATTTTTAGGTACCGTACATTTTCATTTATTTTGGCAAAGAATGTTGTAAAAATTATTCCCGTTTCACTAGATACACTTTGATGTCCTAATGACATAATTGATGCTAAAAACTGTATTACTGTAGATGCAAAACATACTGTTGCGAACAATTCTTTTCGTGCATGAAGAGCATCAAAACCGCTGAAAGAAATAGGTTGACTGATTTCCATTTAACTAACATTCCTAGAATTATGACTAGTACCATAAATGTAGATATTGACAATATTATAAAAAGAAAGCAATGTCGAAAATCGTATTGATTTAAATAAATAAATCTAATAGAGGAGAAGGTGGTATTATGGAACTCCAATTACATTTTAGTGAATTGTAAACAAGGTATCATAACTACGCCCACATTTTTAGTGCGAAAAGTACTGGTAACTAATAAACTAAATATTCCTAATTGGATTTTTCGCTAGTGTAACTATAAGTATGGTTTTTGAAGGCTTTTTACAAAAAGTCAGAAAGTAGTCTTAGAGAAAATCGGGTGGTAATATGGAACCTTACTGTTTAACTGAAGTAAAACGGGTTTTCCCCTTGCTATGGATGTCTGCCTAGTTTCGTTCAGCCACAATCTGCTACAGTTCGCCTTTATTATCAGTTCGAAATGGGGTGGTTCCATAATACCACTTTTTCCTCTAATAAATTTTAAATTCAAACCCGTTTTTCGAACCTCACACAAATAATGAATGCGATGAAAATGTTCTCATACTAAAGGTAATATTGTCCAGATTGTGCACGAATAACAGCGGGTAACCGCAAGATGTGTGTGCCAACAGAATTCGACGTCTTAATCACGATTAGACACATTTTTTCGAGTTAAGTCCTACGAAAAACACGAAATCGATGGGATAGGATAACGCAGGAAATTGATCATCTGCCAAGGGAAATGCTTCTAGGTGACATTGTGGGAAAGTGAACCTTATTTTAGGTGTTGAACATCCGAAGAAAACTCGAAATGTTGAACCGTGACCAACTTCAAACGTTCGGTGGTTTTATCCATTCGGCCTCTGATATCAATCTTCCGAGTATAATGCAAATATAAATCCTTTTGCAACCACTTTGTTTTCTACTTTGTACAAGTCTATTTAAAAATATAAAACCATTTTCATGAAAATTGTACCTTTAAAGCACAGATAACTGAACAATTTTACAAGTTATCCGTGCTTTTACCGAAGACAATTGTGTAATTTTGTAACACTAAGCGAACATTGGTGATTGGAGGGTATTCAGAGTCGAAATCCGGTGGTCCGTATACTCATAATTTACTACGGTAGATCGCAATTATTACTCGGAGATATCGTATGATAGAACAGTGAACATCGAAACTCTATTGCCAAAAATACGCCGAACGTAGCGTCATTTCTCACCTAGTAACAACTTTCTGAACAAATCCCGCGACTTTTCGGTGTCTCAACATCGTGTAACATCAAACCTCAGCCGCCGTTTCCCGGAGCAAGAAAATTTCACGATATAAAATTACTACCAAAAGTCACCACCAGTGGAAAATATAGCGGATAGATACATCCGAGAATTGTTGCCAACCGACTGTTTTTAAAAATACGTATCAAATTTCTTTGTTCTACAAATATCCATTTTATCCGACGCTATTTTTTTAGTTTCCGATTTTTGCAGTTTTGGCGCTGCGGTTCCCGTTGTTCGATTCGACTTGTGTGACAATGCGTAAGTTGTCTTGTCGATTCAGTAAAAGAATCAATGATCCTTGGATCATTCAACTCTTCAGATCCTTCAAACCCGAAGAGCTGCAGGAACGATCCTTCGGCACCAATTGTTGTCGTGTGTTGGAGGTGAGTGAAGACAAGCAGTTTGCATCTAGTGTGACATGCTTCGGGTACATTCACCTTTCGTGTGTTTCCTCGACGATCCTGACAAATAACTTCTCATCTGTTTTCTATAGTGATGTAACGAATATAAATCGAATACCGAATACCTAAAAACAGGAGTAATAAATAACAAAAACACAGTAAATTAATCATTTTGGTATTTAGATTTAATGTTATCGAGTTAGTGTTGTTTGTTTATATTTATTTATAACTTGTAACATGCACAAAAGAAAATAATATTAGTCACATGTATTCACAATTTATAATTACAAAGATCAGCACACGTACAACACCTATTCGTTCGAGAAGTGTCACACATCTGAGGGTCTGACCCTGCCTATCCTTCTTTTTAAGCGCTGGTCTTTGCTCTTCCCTTTCTCTTACCTCTATCGCTCTAATCCATGTATGCCTGTGCATACATCATAATACGCGCTCACGATACTTTCGATTCGTCACTTTTCCGTCGTAGAGTTCCCATTTTACAATTACGTGACTCAGCCTGGTGATAACGGAGAAAAGAGACAGATAGGACGTCGATATAAGTCACAGTTATGATTTCACAGATTCGAGACAGCTTGATAGCCCGAACGGCCCCAGGCTTTCGCCCGTGCACGCTAAGTGACTTTCATTACAAGCATTTAGCTTTCCGAAGTCTATGACAACAATTGTTTGGCATTGACGGGCGCAAATTTCGTGCCAATAAGCTGCCTCGACTTGTTCGATTATGTTATCAACTCAATTTCATATTTATTTTCACATTTTCACTTCGCGGTCCTTCTCTGTTCTTTTTCCGTTATTTACAAGTGTAGGTCATTTGATATCATCATTTATCACATACTTCCACGACACTCTTGTCTGTCGTCTACAAATGACAAGAATTAACGCAATTGGCAAAGCGTAGTGACAGCGGGCCAATAGAGAGTGGGATCCTTGCCATAATGAGGTTTGCGCACCAATTTTCATACGTGCGTTAATCAAGCCGAATAGTTTGGCCGAATATTCGGCTATTCGGCCACGCTCCTGGCCGAATATTCGATATTCGGCCTCAGGCCGAATATATTATTCGTTACAACACTAGTTTTCTAGGATAATTGATCAGTTTCCTTCCAATATAACATTGCCACGTGATGCTTTGTGTGCAATTGCTGTTTATCAAAATGTAATGTTTTATTTTGGCTTGTGGATTTTTACACGGGTTTGCTCCGATGCTCACCTCGTTGCAAGGGATTTTGTGGAGCAGAATGTGCTCTATACGCTCGTAATGAATTATGCTATTTGTTCAGGTCTAGGGATATCGTGTGGAAGATTGTCAGAAGGGCATATAGACAAAATGCGAATTTTTAGTCTGGTTTGCCTCGGTCTCCGCTGGGACCGATGTGTCGAGCGGTTTAATAAGCTTTTGTCGGAATGTCTGGCAATGGAATGAGATGACGGAAAAAAACGGTGCCATATCGGCATTTGCAAGCTTATTTTATTGAAATAACTGGGTTAATACGGACTAGTAGTAAAAATAATGTTAGTAACCGAGGAGGCAATAAGGTGGAACGTACCGACAAATGCAGTGTGCATCGGTCGCTATGCCGAGAAAGTCATTGCTGAAC
Source organism: Centruroides sculpturatus (assembly GCF_000671375.1). Lineage (NCBI taxonomy): Eukaryota > Metazoa > Arthropoda > Arachnida > Scorpiones > Buthidae > Centruroides > Centruroides sculpturatus. Next base: position 170,114 of record NW_019385307.1, on the reverse strand, counting down.
ATTGAATGCATTTTAATATGTGGTTCGCTAATGTGCTGTTTGATGCATACATGAATGTACCCATTTGTATTTTATTCCAAACTTACTTGTAGAAAAACATTATAACAACATTAATTGGATGCAATTTGTACCAATGATGAATATGTCACAAAAGCAAACATTTTGGTTCCTAAGTGTTTTTGGCGTAACGTAAAATTTAAATTTGGTTAATACACTTTTCTGACCCATTGCCTTCAATGCAGTGTCTAAAAGACATTTGAAATGTGTTCTACATCTATTCAAATGCATGACCATCCATCCAATTCCATTAATGACATCCTTTTTGGAACAATTTATCCTCCATAATTTTCTAATCCGGTTAATGTTGGTTTACGTTGGGGATTGGCCCTTAGCCCTTATTTGTTTGATCCGATAATGGACGTGATGGTGTGTGACGAAGTGTGAGGCTCCGTGGAGTATGTTGTGCTGTGTGAACTTTCCCAAACCAAGGCTGAGAAGAAATTGGAAGATTGGAGGAAAGTTTTGGAAGAAAGGGGTGTGAAGATTAGCAGAACTAAAACAGTTTATATGACTCTGAATGGTAGAGACGAGTGTAATATTAAAATATGAAATGTGCCGCTCCCTATGGTTCCAAGTTTTAAATATCTTGGGACATTTGTCGAGATGGGAAGAGGATTGAACTCGGAGGTGCAGCATAGAATTCAATGTGGATGGATGAAAACTGTATAAATCAGTTGTTAGATGTGCAATGTTATATGGAGCAGAGACATGGGCAATAACAAGAGCCCAAGAAAGAAAGATGGAGGTGGAGGAGATGAGAATGTTGAGATGGATGTGTGGATTGTCAAGGAAGGAATGATATTATTAGAGGTTCTGTTAAGGTGGGTGGGCCCCTTGAGCAAAAAGATGCAAGAATTAAAACTCCAAAACCTTTAAACGTCCAGTAGTAATCAATTTAATAACAAACAAACGTTTTCAACCATACTCTCGGTCTTCAATTTAATAACAAACGTTTGTTTGTTATTAAATTGATTACTACTGGACGTTTAAAGGTTTTGGAGTTTTAATTTATATATTTCCAGTACTCAAGTGAGAAGATTTTAGATGCAAGAATGCAGGTTGAGGTGGTTTGGCCACGTAAAGCAAAGAAGCGACTATTATGTTGGAAAAAAGATTGGAAAACTGGTAATAAAAGGAAAAGAGGAAGACCAAATTTGCGTTTGAAAAATAAGATGGAAGAAGACTTGAACCAGAGGGGACTTAGAGAGAAAAAGCCTTGATAGGGAGAAATGGCAGAAATGTATTAGAGAAGGAAATGCTGACCACATATAAACATCTGGTAAACCTACCCAACTCTGACCACCAAAATGCCATCTTGGGTCTAAGATCTGCCGATTGAAGAATTTTCGTGCACTTCCTCCTATCAATGGAAGTGCCTCGTTAAAAATTCTTGACGAGAAACCCCATTAACAGAATGACATTTGTGGCATGACAAAAAAATAACACATTTTGCAAATTGCTAGTATCGGCAATGCACTGTGTATTGTTGGAAAAAAATCCAGAAACATTTGTGACTGTGCCATTTAGTCCAATGGTACTTATTGTGATTAGTTAAAGGAATCCTTTGCTTGGCAGAAAAGATAAAAATTTTTTTAATATATATTTATAGTTATTAATATATTTTGTTCTTTTAAGAAATTTGACTGATTTTATTTTGATATTAAACTCAAAATATAAAAGTTATGTAATAGATGCTTTAATTATTTGACTAGCACCCACAATAAATAAAATTTTATTGCAGAATATAGAATTTTGTGAGGAGTTTGATGCACATCTGATGCTGATAACGGATGGAGAGTATGCAGTCAGGGCACTGTTTACAACAGATTCCGTGGAAGAATTCCACCGGAGGTGAGTGCTGCTCCCCGGTATCGAAAGACAGATAAAACATATCATTTTGGCATGTGCCTTGCAGGGAGAATGGGTGGGATCCGTCACACAAACAGACATGTGAAATTCCGTGGACAAAAAAGATACTGTTACTGGAAGACTACAGAATAATACATAGGATGACATGTGGAGTAAGTCAGATGAGTTTTTTTTCACCCATACTAATTTATTTCTTAGAATGTAGGTAAGTAAACATATTATTAAAGGACCATCTGTCAATGTACAAAATTTTACATAGGACGTATTATTACTAAAATACAAACAACAGGATTTTAAGTCTATCGAGTTTTAATAATTTTTTTCTCATTAGAAATATGGAGAGTTAATGTTAAAGGTCAATAAGTTCATGTTGATCAGAAATTATCTGAACATGCTGGAAGTTTCCTCCTTCATGAAGTAAGTATATTGTTACATCCAGTAATATTGTAATATACGTATTATAATCAAATCTGATATAAAATAATTTTGTAAAGTTATTTAACTCATAGTTAAAATCTGTCAATTTGAATTTAATTTAAGATCCTATATCAAAGCATTTTTGGAAATTAAGTGATAGAGGATTTTCCTATTGTGAAAAAGAATTTATTTTTAACTGTATACAAACTAGTATCTATAACAGTGTATAATATGGCATATAATATGGATTTACTGTCAAGTAGCATGAAAAAATATCCTGAAAAATTTGAATATTTTTAATAAACTTTTTAAGTGTTAGTGGACAAATTGCATGCAACTACCACTGACGTTTTGTCACACCCAAAAATCTGTGATGAGATTCATCAATAATTCGGACATTTAAGCGATTTGCCAGAATACAACTAGTTGTTGTTCTGATTGTGCACGAAAGCATTTGTTTCCAGTAGCAAGTTTCCATTGCTAATAAATTACATGTTTGTTCAAACAAAGCAAATCTGTGTAGATTGTGATTTTGAGTGTCAAAATGTTGGCGATGGTTGTGAACATCAACTGGTCTTTAGAACCATACACTTTAGAATTATAGTTCACAAAGCAAAATATAAAGCATTAAACATATATATTTCGAGGCTAATAATTTGTTATATTCTAATTGGAAAAATTTGTTTGATTGTTTTTAGTTTAGAGCATTTAAATAGAGATCCTGTAGTGCTGAAAAAATGTCAAGATATCTGGGAAAATAAGCAGTAAGTAAATTATTTGCCAAACTCATTCTCAAACATTATGATTTTCACACATTCTTACTTAAAACAGACTGAATGCAGATTCTGAATCATTACAACTAGATTTGGACAGCTTCTCGGACTTTAACAGTCAGAAATCGGCATCAACTCCAAATAAAAAGACAAAAATCTCTCTGGAAAACGTCACGTCGGCTAAAAGTTTTCTTGTTATATCAGAAAAGGAACAGGATATACTAAACTCGATACCAGGTGAACAGACCTTTTGTAAATTTCAAGCTTTGTACAATTAGTTACATAAATTTTATATATTTCAGGATGGAATGAAGAAAGGAAAGCATCCTACACAAAGAGTAGGGAAGAGGGAAAAGTGAATTATAAAGCAGATGAAGATTCCTTTTGTTTCAATTCTCCAATTGTGAGAAACATAAATACTCATTTAATAAATCACAATAGCAAATGTGAATCAGGTAGACACAATGATAAGAATTCATCTGTTAGGATACATAATGCTAAAACATGTATTCATGAGGATGAGAATATTCCATGTAATTGTTTTGAAATCAAACAAAATCTAGAAAAAAAGGAAAGGCAACTGGAAAGTTTACATAATAACCACATATCCAACTCTAGTCTATGGATTCAAGACTTAAAATTGCCTCCATCAGATAAAATCTGCGATGAAACAAATTCTGGAACTGCCAAAAGTAACAGCCTAGAAAACAATTTAGTGCAATCTCAAATTTCCATTCAGTCTGAAGAAGAAAATGAAATATGCAGTCAAGAACATTTCTCAGACAATTTTGGAAGTTTCTGCAACAACCACAAGTCCACTTACAATCATGTGTCTCTCGATTTTAAGAAGCAGTGCATTCATTCATTAATGCCGAGGGAAGGAAGTAAAAAGAAAAGGGCATATTCTACTGCTGCCAATTCTTGCACTTCTCTGGACAATGGCAGTAGCCTGAACAAGAGAATTAGAAACTCTTTAACTAGTATTTTTGAAGATGAAGATGACAATGAAAATGGCATGTCAGTCATTATAAATCACAATATACAGTGGAAATTTTCCATAGATTGCATTCGTACCATGAGGGACAAATTTACAGAATTATATTTACAAAAATGAGTGTTTATAAAGTTTTCAATTGTTTCAACAGTTCAATTATATTTTTATAATGCAAAATTATATTTCTGGGCATGTTTTTATTCCTTTACACCTTGATTTTACATACAGAAGATAAAATTGTTTAATTTTAAAATAAAATTTTTGTTTATCAAAATTTCTAGAAATTTGTATTGTTCTGACACATTTATATAACCAAAAACATTCATTGTATGAATTATATTTATCAATATTTTACATTATAAGTTAAAAATATCAACTTTTAATGAATAAATTGACATATTTACTGTATTTCTATAGTACATAATATCCAAAAATATGTTCAAAAGCTTTAATTTATTCTATAAACAGAATATAAAAGTGGCATTTAGATATTTTGATGATTCATGAAGATCTGTACATTTCCTGAAAAAAAAATTATTTATATATATATATACATACAATAAAATGCATTTCTTAAATGTAGAATTTAGTATGGAGCCTTCTTATAACATTTATCGATGACATAACAACAAAAATCCCGTTAATGCAACGAACATACCTCATAACAAAGAAGCATTAACAGAATTTTAAGAAAAATTAAATATAGGTTTGTAAGAATGCCCCAAACTTGATATTTGAGAAGTTTAGAAGTAATGAGATACAAGTGAAAGGAAAATTTACTTGGCAGTGTAGAAAATCTGTAAACAAAGTTGTTAGCAATAAGATTATAAATTTGAATTTTAAGGAATTGAAGTTATTTTAGTGAAAATATTTGTGTAAATAATAATGAAATAGACCATTCTGTTGTTAGCTGAATGTACTTTAATTGCCTAATTTTGTACAAAGTTCTATTTTATGAAATATATCAATAAAATTTAAATTATTGGGCTTGTTTGGAAAGTAATTTTGTTTCTTTTTGTGGGGGGAAAATTTTTTCTTATATAAATATTTTATTGAAATATATATTGACCACTTTGGTCAAATACCTGTTGCCATCTTTAGGGTAGTAAAATGATTCCACATTCATAAAAGTTCTGATCTTTGCTTACAAAAAACTGATCTAAGTGATTTTTGACATCATTTGAAGTAAATGTTTTATTGTTTAAAAAATTTTGTAAAGACTGGAACAAGTAATAATTTGAAGGTGTCAGATCTGCTGAATATGGTGGGTGTGATGGCACATCCCATTTAAGCTTAACAAGTTACTGACGAATTAACAAATTTGTGTCAGATTGGCATTATCATGATGAAACATTACCCCTTTTCTATTGATCAATTCTTGCCTTTCCTGTTTGATGGTATCACTCAATTTGTTCATTTGATGGCAGTACATTTTCAAATCAATTGTGGAATTGTCTGATAGAAGTGCAAAAAACAATTCCCTTAAAATCCCACCAGAGAAAGCATCTCTTTAAGAACATGTGGGACCCATATATCGTGCTTTGAAACAAAACCAAGTCATTTCAAGTAATTATAAACAGTTCAATTCCACAAATTTAATCTCAGCGATTTCTCGTGTTGTTATTCAGTGGTTTGCTTCAATCAATACCTTTATTTTGTCTTCATCAGCTTCAACTGGCCTTCCAGAACATGGTGCATCTTCAATATCGAAATTCCCAAAATGAAATTTTATGAACCAGTTTTGGCACTGTCGTTCTGTCAATACATAATCTCCACACATCACAATTTTTTCTTGCTTGAACAGCATTTTAATTTCTTTTTGGTAATAAAAAAGCAAAATATGCCGAAAATTCTTTCAATTGTCCATATTTGATGGGACACCAAAAAAAAATTGCACAGAAATAAACAAAATTTTTTACAAACAAGCCTTGAAATGTTAGCTGTCAAAATATATGACAATATGGTTTAAAATGAAATTGGCAAGTAAAAATACAACTAAATCCATCTGACAAACAAAGCGATAATAAATACAAATACATCACACTAACCTTGTATAGCTTTGCAGTTAATTTTAGAAATGTAACACTAACGTTTTCGATTCACTCTAGGACCTTCTTCACGAGTTCTATAAAAAATTTTCTGGTGCAATCCAAGTTCGATTTAACTTCCTATTTTAAATGTTCTAACTGCAAAGCTATACAAGGTTAGTGTGACATATTTGTAAAAATACAACTAATTCTTCTGGTAGTAAAAAAATAAAATTACTTTCCAAACAACCCAATAAATATATATACATTAGACCAGTGTTTCCCAATTAGTTTTTCTTGCATACCACTTCAAGACAGAGCTCAAACTCGCATACCCCTTATAGCAGAAATTCATATTAATCCATACTAATATAATAAATTCGAAGGTAATTCTGTCTGTCTGTTACCTTTTTGCATCTAAACTGCTGAACAGATTTTAATAAAATTTGGCACAAAGATAGCTTACATGTTGGAGATGGACATGGGCTACATTTTACTGCGAGAAAATATCTTACTCCCACGAGAAAATTCAATATAATGCAAGCAAAGCTGTGGGTAGACAGCTAGTGATAAATAGAATGTTTTTTTACATTTATTACCTTTAAAATAAAATTCTAATAATAATGAAAATAATATAAGATTATTTAATTTTAATGTGACAAATGTGCACAATTTTATTTGCACAACTTTGTAAAATCTGGTTGCTTTTTGGTCAGCTTCAGTCTCAAGTCATCTTCGAGTTGAAGTCGGTGATGATGTTTAGTTTTCATGTTTGTCATGGCCGAAAATCCGCTCTCGCAGAGGTATGTTGTGCAAAATGGTAGTAGATATTTTATTGCCGCTTCGCTGACACGATAATAATGATAATTGTACAATTTTTGTTACTTGCGTAAGAATTTCATTTAGATAATAGAGAGGTTGTGGCCGACGTTTTAAACGCAAAAACGTGTACGTCGGACGTTCAGCGCCGCCTTCCTGTAAGCCTAGAAGTTTGACAATGGCGTTTAGAACGTCAAGCATCTCTATTTTCACAAATGCATTTTTTTGATGAAATTTTGAGAATATTTTTAGTTATAAATAAACGAACTTGTGCATTCGACATCATGTTGAATGCACAAATTCCAATTACAAACGTTGTAAATTGCTGAATTTTTGATGGTCCACCCATTATTTTTTTGATTGCTTCATCTCATGAATTTAAATTTTAAATCGACTGATTTTAGATTGCAGTGCGTACCCCTTCATGCAATTTTGCGTACCCCCAGGGGTACGCGTACCACTAATTGGGAACCATTGCATTAGACCATCAATTATCCGAATACCAATCAACCAAAAGTGTTCCAGTCAGCAAATTCAAATTTCCGCTAGTGCTGTAGCGCTGCAGCACTCTCCCCTCCCTGCCAATCTAAACTGTAGGCCTACTTTAATGTACTACTTTATGTAAGATATGTATTTGCAAGACATGTGATACAAAATATATATACAGTACACTTTTGTGTTTAATATATTTTTTTGTAAATGATCAGTTATCTGAACAACACCAGACCCAAATTGTTTCAGATAACTGATGCTCTACTGTATATAAATAATCATTTTATGTTTTTAAAAAGGACTGCTTAAAATCATGCCAGTTTAACTAATGTGACTGAAATAATTGTCAGGAAGCTCATGATTATGTATATAAGATCTAAAACAACTATAGACATTTAGCCAGAATAAAAACTTTTATATCTAAATTATAGAAAATCACAAGCAAAATTATAATCTCTGTCACTAACTCCTTAGAAGCAATATCTAAGTATATCATTCATGATATACTCAGATATTGCCTCTGATTAACTTTGATACTTAAATTGGCAACCGGTATTTATACCAGTTGCAAATTATGATAAAGGAAAATCTGTTCTTAAAATGAAAATGGAATTAACTGGCAAGAATAGCCCATAATAACTAAGTTTTTATAAATATGTTCCTTTGCATAAAGTCATACATTATTTGCATAAAGACGACATAACCCAGGATTATCTTCATTTGAAGCTATACAAAACTATATAATTTTTTGAGTCTTCTTTAGCTTCAAATATGTTTCTACAGTAGAATGTCACTTACCCAAATGCTGATCAACTGAAACATTGGCTAACTGAAAGCGTTCCAGCCAGACTGTGTTGCACTGAATGAAACGTTTTTGATACTAGATTAACTTCTACAGTATAACTTTTTCTTGTTTTTATATTTTTCAATATATTTATTTTGTTTGTACAAAATAAAGAAATAATTTTTAACGATACAATAGCCATGATTATTATTATAAAAATTTTTGTTAGGTTTAACATCGATGAAAATTCAATGCGAAGCTACTATTATTGGGATATACTAATACACTATATTAATTAATAATGTATTTTTTTCGTACATAATCAGTTATCCGAAAAATCAATTTTCCAAACAACCCAGTCCCCAATTGATTCGGATAATCGACGCTCTACTGTATAAAATGTTCAATTGCTATGTTAAATTAGTTCAAATGCTAATTCTATTATTTCATTACAGTTACATAGATGCAGTTCTTTTTTATTACACTGCATTCCACAATGTACAATGTAAGTCAAAATTATATTGTACTGTATTACAAAAGAAATTAATATATTTGTATATTTTATTATAAAATTAAAATTTAATGATACAATGATAGTTTGAATTTTTAATTAAAAACAGTTGCAAAAGAGTGTGCGCCAAACTTCACTGTGAAAAATAACAATTATTGCTGATGATCATAAGCTTCTATCAAATCCAGAATTGTACGATTCTTCCATCAAATACTTTACAAATTTACATAATCTGGCAATTTTGATTTATAATTAACTTAATTATTATTTAACTAAATGACAAAATTTCATCTAAATATAAATGTTTACATCACAATCTTGTGTTAAGATTAATTTTGAATTTAATTACCTAATTTTAGAACAATCTGGGGCATCAGAATTTGAACCCATTACTCTACTTACCAAAACAAGCAAGTTATCAAGTATTTAATTAAATTTTGATTATTAATCTTAACACAAGTCAGAGACATAACTATTTTTAGACCAAATTTTGTCATTTAATAAATTAAAAATTAACTTAAATGTAGCATGATGATACAGCAATTTAAACTGAAATTGGTTTTGTTATATTGTATATTTATTTACATTATCAAAATCTAATGACTTGGATGATTGAGTCAATAAAATTCATACATTATTTTTCATCTATAAAACTTGTTTCTTTCAAAATTATGCATTAATATTTTTAAATTAAAAATTCCAATTACCTCATCACCAAGTTTTAATTATAATTTTATACAGTATTTAAACAGAATGGCAGATTCTGTTTTTAAGTTTATTAATAATCCTACCAAAGCATCATAATTAATAAAGCCTTTCTTTCAAAAAATTTACCACTGAAATTATTGCAAAACTTTCTTAATAATGTAAACTACCTGAAGAATTCTTACACAATATACAATGGCTACACTTCAATCATTGAAACTAAGAAATCTGGACTAGAGATAGGCAATTATGCTGCCATTTTGTACTAATTTTAATAATTACACCTATTTTAAAATTTAATTTAATAATTTAGAATATTCTGGAAGATTGACTAAGAACAATGTGAACCTGCAACTTAAGATAACTGTACAAATTTGTTCTCAGTTACACTGTTACCCAGACTTCCATCCAAAATTCTAAAATTAATATTAATTCAAGATGGCAATCTAATGCCTACCTTTAGTCAAAATTATTTAGTTTCAATGATTAGAGTCTAGCAAAACTAGTGAAGAAATTTGGCTTTGAGATACAGTAATACCTCGACTTACGCTACCCCAACTTATGCGAACCCGGAGTTATGCGATTTTCAAATCTTGTCGATTCGTCTTTTGTTTGAGCGCCACACAACTCTCGATTACTCACTCCTCCCACATTATTGTTCAGCTTACATGTTCGGACGTGTCGTGCCGAATCAACACATAGCTACAATTTATTTTGTGTTATTTATTTCTGTGTTTGTTATATCTACGGAGACTTGAGAAACTCTATATGGTGATTTCTTGCAACCATGAACGAATCAAAAGACGAGATAAGATTAACGAGAACATTTATTAGCCTACATACATCCAACTTGGATTTTACACAAATTGCGAAATTATACCCCGAATTATGCAAATTCAACTTATGCGGTTTTCACTCGGTCCCACCTATCGCGTAAGTTCGGGGTATTACTGTATTTGGTTATAATGATTGGAGCTCATTGTTATAAGATGATAAACAAATAAAAATTTTTCAATTATTCTTTTCATATTATCTATCATTACATTTATGTATAGCCAATGAGACTCTATAACTGAAATGCACAAGATTACAATTTCTTTTACATATAATAGTCTAAAGTGGCTAAAATACGTCTTCCAAAATGAATGCTATCATTTTAAATTTATTGTAATTATGTCAATTACTATCCAAGAAGTATGCAACATACACCAATTGATAGAGTAACTGTTAAGAGTTTTGTTTCTCCATCTGCATTCAAATGTGTTTTCTCTACTACTAATAGGGAATACTGTAAACAAAAATGGCAACTTGCACAGAGGTTTGTTTTGTGAAGATGAAATGAAAACCTATCCTAGAAAGTTGGAATTGCTCATCATTGTGCAATGTGAGTAATCTGTAGGAGCTGCAGGATTGTGGTTGCTGTGGGAGGAGCAACAATGAATATGCTGTAGTGAGTATAGAATTTGAGTATCAGATGTGTGCCACATCACACAAGATGCACACATTCAGAAATTGTAATGGGCAAATGTGAAACTCAGACATTTTCCAATGCTTTAATGTATATTATATTGTTCTCAGATAGTAATTATTATTACAATAATTTAAAATGGTAGAATTCTTCATTGAAGACCCTTTATATTCAATCACATGAACAATGTTCAGTGGAAATTAATTAAAGCAGTTCTGGGAAAATTTTTTGCCAAAAAATGATATAACATTTTTGCAGCTAGTATGATGATGATAAAATGCAGTAGCATCTTGGCTAAGCCTATACAAGTAATCATTAATTTTGTAAATTTACCAAAATATAGGAATCTTGTGTTTTAGAACTCTTTTTGTGTTTCAGAGTACTATAGATGGTTAATTGTGCTAAAAATGAGAAAAGCTAAGGAACAACCCATGGTTGCTGAGCTGAGAACTAAACTTAGATGCACGAGCAAATGGATGCGAAGTAATGGGATCATTCTCACCAGGGCAGATAAGTCTAAGATGCTCGTCCTCATGAGACGCAATACCTATCACCAAGGTTTAAAGGAATACATCGATATCACCCATTGCATAAAGGTGAACAAGGAAATGGTGGAACGAATACAAAATAAGGTTAAACAATTTGCTAACTCCAAGTTAGCAAAATGCCTTGCATTGGGCAACATAATAGTTGATTCCCTGGATACACCAAGGCTTTTTACCTTTGCCAAAACCTACAGAATGGACCCAGCAATTACGTTCAATCATGGATAAAACCAGAGCTCCCACACAGAAACTGGAGAAGGCTACTCACAACCTACTTTCTCCCCACCTCAAAGGCTATCCATAAACCGTCGATAACCCTGTTGAGCTTGTTCACCTCCTTCGGGACCTGTCTTCGGCACCACAATATATTACTGTATTGGACTTTAAATCTTTGTACCTATCAGTGGAGCTTCCTCCAGCCTTTTGCTTACTTTAATGCAGGAACAAGCATTACACTAACAGGTACTTGAATTGGCCCATCTGATTTGTTACGATTCTATCTTTACATTCGATGGAACTGTTTACATGCAAAAAAGAGGAGTCCCCATGGGTAGCCCGGTGTCCAGTGACCTATGCGAAATGGTCGTTAGGCAGCTTGAACAAAAGATTCTTCCCCCGTTCCTCCCAAGCATCTTACTTTATAGGAGGTATATGGACGATATTATCATCCTGTGGAAGAAAATACCTGACATCTCGGTTTTTGTACAAGCAGTTAATGATAATCCTTACAGCTTAACCCTACAGGTGGAGCAATCTAGCAATACTGAGGCCCATTTTTTAGATATAAATATTAAAGTAGAAGGATCTGCAATCCTCACATCAGTATACCGTAAACCTTATGCCACCTCTACGTACATGCTGGTGGGTTCCTGCGACCCCTTCACCTACAAGGCTGCAGCATTTAATACTCTCGTTAGAAGGGCATTTTCCCATTCGTCCACCTCACAAGCCCTTTCCACCAAATTAAATTATGTTAAGAGGATAGCAGCCAAGCATGGTTATCCTGGTCTAACACACCATCTGATTGAGCGACACCAATGCTTGCAATACACACCCGCTACACGTATGAAGACCAGAACCAACCCAGAAGATCGTTTATGCCTCCCAGTCACCTTTAACCCTTATGTTAAAGCAATATATGCTGAGATCGCCAGAAAACATCAGTTACAAATAGCCTATAGAAGATGCCCCATAATCTTTGAGATCCTTAGAAATGGAAAGGACTATCCGATTCGTAGCAGACTTCCCAGTGTTTACTCCATACCATTCAAGGATAACAGATGTGACGAGAGCCTCATATACATTGGTTCAACCAAGCACTCTTTGGCTACCAGAGTACATGAACATCAAGCAGACCTTCGACACAGGCAATATACCATGGCCCTGGCCACCTTTGTGTCTGATCCCAATATCGAACCAGAATTTGATAAGGCTGATGTCATCGACTCTGCACCCCACGTAGAACATCTAAAATGGCTAGAAGCCGTATACATCTACAAGGCTAACCGCATGAACACATGTATAAACCAAAAAGATGAGCTTAATCTTTCTCTAGCGTGGCAGGCCCTTATAAATGGTGATCTTTAAATACCAACTTCCGCACACCAATGCACATGCCCGTCTCAACGAGTTCCGTTATGACAGTATTCGGTTTTTTGTTTGAATATCCACATTCCATTTTTCGAAGCATTCCAACAGAATTTCTTTATCTGAAGAAGAACTATCTCTAAAGATTCGAAAACGTTTGTGAAAGGGAGATTTTTTCGCACAAATTACACTGGTAATAGGTTCCGAATTTAGTATTTCACTCCCAGTGTCAAGAAGTTGACTTTTCTTATTTAGACAAAGTCACTAAATATAAGCTGCAAATCAAATTTGAATGAATGTGGACAAAGACTGTCTAGTTCTAACTGTAGTTAAAGCACTAGGAGCTATTCCAAGGGATCTAAAGCAATACTTGAAGAACCCAGAGCTTAACAGAATCGACATCCATTTGCTACTTGGATCAGCACATATTTTGCATAAATATCTCTAAACATCCCAGGTCTCTGGGAGAGACTCAATGTTTAGGAGCCAAATATAGCCACTAAAGCTGAGGATCTGTGTTTATGTTAAATAATATAATAATGAAAAAGTCAGTCAAAAAAATTCTAAGAAAACTTGTTGCATTTCTTAAATAATTTTTCAGAAAATTACCTGACCATAATTGTCTAAAAGAAATTTTGCATTGTTGAATGTTAAAAAGTCTATTAATTTGTTCCCTGTGCTAAAAATACAACATCCATAGACTTCAATTTTACTTCCATTAATCAATGTATATGTTGCAGTCAAAACCCATTTTTAGTTAGAATGCATTTTAACTAGTTGAAACTAGTTTATACTGGATGTCTTTGATAAAACCAGTTTTGTCTAGTTAAAACTAGTTTTAACTCAAATTCCTTTTTGACTAACAATAAATTCTAGTTTTAACTAGACAAAATGGGTTTTATCAAAGACATCCAGTATAAACTAGTTTTAACTAGTTAAAACACATCCTATCTAAAAACTGGTTTTGACTGCAACATATAGAGTGATTCGGGGTAAGATGCCTAATTTTTGATATTTTCAAACGGTGACGTCACATATTGTCATGTATTTGTATGATGAATCGTTGGGCCAATATTGAGTGCAGAAAGCTGTAGTTGGCTACCGTAACTTCATTTTCTGCATCTCAGAAGAATAAAAGCTAGATAAGAATGAAGTTTTTGTTGTAAAATGTTTCTAGAGTAATTTTAAACTAAAAGTTAAAATAGAATTTATTAAAAATTGCGAAAAACAATTAATGTATGATGTAGTTAAGGTTCTAGTTTCCATTGTCAGCTACCGCCGATCCCGATCGGACATGCTGGAGCAAGTGACTCTACTAGGCATCTTATCCCAACAAAATCCCAAAAGATGCCACATTTTTCTTGGGGTAACGTGCCTATTTTTTGTTAATTGAATTCCAATATGCCTATTTTTAATAAATTTTTGTTTTTCTCGTTTTATTGCAGGATATGCATAGAAATTATATAAGGACTTCTCTGAAAGGTTTTTGGACTGAAAAAAGCTTTCAGCTAGCTATAGAGCACGTTAGAACGGGCTGAAACTTAACAATACTTATACTGTGCTGTTATACTTGCTATGAAGTACTTTGTACTACATATGCGATAAATTAAATTTGGTTAAGAAATTCAAAAATTAATTTTATGCAATTATATTTGTTATCTTACCCTAATGGCATTTGGCATCTCACCCGGATACTTGGGGTGAGATGCCTAAAATGCCAGACAGTGAAAAAGTCATCATTGCAAACACAATATACAATTTCTTTTTAATAAATTCCAAAGTTTTATTTGAAAAACATACTCCAGAATATGATATTTTCATTAGAGGGCTCCAAAACCCAAATAAGCGCTATAATTTCCTTCATAAGCAAAATGTTAGGCATCTTCCCCCGAATCACTATACAAAACTTTATTTGTTTCCCCCAAACATATTTATGTAGCTAAAATTAGTTTTAACTAATGTTAAAAGCTAAAACTAGTTTTATCTAAAATCAAAACATGTACAGCAGTACATTAACTAGACAAAACCAGTTTTGTCTAGTTAAAACTAGAATTTACTGCTAGTCAAAAATGAATTTGAGTTAAAACTAGTTTTAACTAGACAAAACTGGTTTTAACAAAGACATCCAGTATAAACTAGTTTCAACTTGTTAAAACGCATTCTAACTAAAAACTGGTTTTGACTGCAACATATACATGTTTGAATTAACCTGTCCTGTGTTATTCCTGACAATTCTCGGGGTCGTGACCTCTGACTTTGACCGGTTGACCCGAAATGTCTAATTACAGTATCAGTACATTTTTGGAACTAGATGTCACTAGTCATTATAATTTTTATATTAAAACTAACTTCCAAAATATAATTTTTTTTGTTTTTATATTTATTAATATATCTATTTTGTTTGTGAAAAATAAAAAAATCATTTTGGACGATAAAATAGCCATGATTACTTTTTAAAAACGTGTTATTTTCATTAGGCATAACATCAACAAAATTCAACATGACATCACATGGAAATCGAGAAGAATTTCAACATCGGATAAGTTACAGAACACTTTTAATTTAAAAAATGTTTAAGTTAATTTATCAGTTTAGCACTGTATGGAAAATTATAAAGTAGGTCAATTTAATTATTTGTATGATTTAATTTTAATTTTTGAAACTATATAGTAATAATTATTAATTTGTTCATAAAGTATTTTATTTTGTGTGTTAATATGCTTTTCAGGCCTGAAAATATTCTGAAGCTCTAATTTACATAAAGTTGAATTTATACCTACTTTGCATACAAATAATTTGTTTTATTAAATTATCAGTTAAATTTCACTAAAATAATTAACAAATACATACCCATAAAGTTATTATTAGTCTTTACTTAAAATACAAAAGATTCTCATTGATATCATTTTGTCTTTTCCCTCCACTGATGCCAAGATTTCATTAGAACTTCACGTCTATTCCATAAGTATTCTTGACCATACAATAAGTAAAATCTGTAAGATAAGATAAAGCTTATTTTTTATGGATAAATTATTTAATAAACATTTTAATTTAAGTTTTATATATTGAAAAAGAATTTTTCAATTTAAGTAAAAGGAAATAAATATTTACATTCCAAATAAACTGCCTCCTAAATGTGCGGCGTGATCAAATAACTTCCAACCCAATAAGACTCCGGCTGTATCTAAAGCAATTACCGCTTTAATCGCCTGGAGGGTATTACATTTATGTAAGAATTCAAAAAATATCACATTTTCTTTTCTGTACATGCAAAATAAGATACTTACTATACCTGCAGAGAATGTAAAGAAAGGAAAGAAAACAATTGTCAATTGTGTTTCAGGATACTGGGTGCATACAGCAGCCAAAATGGCCAAAAGAGAACCAGACTAAAATAAATTTACTTTTAATATTTTCATTATTATAAATTTTAATATATTTATACTATAAAGTATCTATATTTAAAGTATTTAATATTATAAAGTATAATATATATATATATAATTTTTTCAACTTATAACAATAAATAATAGTTAACAAAAACAAATTTGAACTTATTATTTCTGTATTCTGATTTTACAGAATCAACTAGAAAAGATGTACAAAAATGAAATGACACAACTTTATTATTACTGGACAAAATTTACTAAAAATTCCAAAAAACCCCAAGCAAAAAGTAAATTAATGGAACAGATTTTTAAAGTTGTCACCATCTCCACAAATCACAATCAGAGGTGGGATCCGGAATTCATCAAGCTCAGGCATGTTTTTGATGATGATCTGGATTTCACCTGCAATGGCTTTTTTTTTTTTGAGGTTCTTGATGGTTTTGGAAATAGTCTGGAAGATTCAACCCTTCAAATAAGTCCACAAAAAATCTGGAGAGGGTTTAAGGTTGAGACTGAGGGCCATTCAATGCTCCATCCCATGAGCCTCTCAGTGTCCAAAGTGATGCTAGAGCCTGAAACATGTCCTGAAACCAAGAATTACATTAGCAACAATGTTAATGTGCACCATATGAACCAGTGGGTGTTGACCACCTGATGACAACTTACTGTATGGATCCAAAGCATATCATTTATGAACTATTAATAGTCTCTGTTTCATGTTGAGGGACTCCATTTTGAAAAGGCATTTTCAGACAATGCAGATTTGTTTTCAATTATAATTATAATAATTACATAATTATATAATTTTATTGTATGTCTATATATTATAGTTTTAAACTTTGCTAATTTGATTAGTTTTCTAGATAATAAAACCAGATAAAATTTTTAAAAATATCCAATATTTCTAAAATATCCAATTCTAAAATAGAGTACAAAAAATGCAGAGAAATAAACATTACAGTGCTTTAATAGCTACCTCACCTATTTAATTCTATTTTCTAATCCCTAATTCTATTTTCTATCACCTATTTAATTCTATTTTCTAATCCCTAATTCTATTTTCTATCACCTATTTAATTCTATTTTCAATCTAAATAAAAAGTAAATCAAATCATCTTTTTACAGATTTACAAACATAACACTATTAAGTACTTTCAGACTGATAAAATCCAATCTTTAGGAGTTCTCACAATTATAGAACGGTTCTTAAAGCAAAATTCCAAATGGTAATCATCTAAAGCAGACAATCTTAAAAGATCTCTTGTGTGGATTAACTGATAGGAGAATCAGTTAATTCCATGTCAGGAATGGTCTAGGGTCAGTTCGCATGTGGGTGCTGGTGACAGAGACCAGAATACAAGTGATTTTACCTTTAACCCATTTTATTGGTACTGGTAAAGATGCTTACATAGTTCCTGGAATTTACAGACTTAAGAGTACAACTTAGTGAATGAGTGTCCTTCTGATGAGAGGGTGTATTGCTGCAGCAGATCAATGCTCTTCACTGGGACATTGTAGTGATGCTAGGTTGCAGCCCTGGGGCAAAATATAAAAAAAAATGTCTATTGAATGGTAAAGGTATGCATGCTGATGACAGGGATAATGGCTGGAACCAGACAAACTAGGCAAAGTGAGAACTGTTTTGCTTCTTCGTGTGTGACGGATTTCACAACTCACATAACAGGGAGAGACTGTCTGTCCAATGTGCTGACACACTGTCCACATTGACACTTGGTGTCTTGAATATCCAAGCACTTTGACTAATCCTTGAATATTGGGGATTATATCAATCCCCATTTTTCGAATGGCCATTCCAATTGGTTGATCTTCCTCATCCACACTTTCCAAGTGGGGATTCCCTCATTACTAAGCATAACAAGATTCCAGCTCAGATGACGAGAGAGGTCAAACATGGAACTGAATTCGATCTGTCATCTCTCAACAATGGTCAATCTTAGGACTACATTCTTTCTATAGTTTACAGCTTTGTGTTGCGTTTTAACAAACAAAATCTGTGTCTAACTTCTAACATGTTTTCTTGCCTTTTAAAAGAAATGAAAATTTGTGAATTTTGTGATGGTTCAGAACCATCTGGAACCTCATACTTGCCAACGTCCTCTGACAAATCAAAATTTCTCTTTCTATTGAAAATATGAGAAAGATAATCTTCATTTATTTATTCACATCAGCTCAAAAATAGCATAAGTTAGAACTGAACAAGAAAAAGTTCTTTTAAATGAGAACAGTATAATAATATCAGTCACTGATCTATGTATTAACAAAAAACACACAGACACCTTGAAAGATTGCATTTGACACATTCCACTTTCATTGGTGGTCATCTTTCAATGAACAGACAATGTTATCTGGTAATGCTGTATTCTTGTTAATTAATGAGGTATGGAGAAGTATTTTAATTTGCAATTTTTGAGCTAAATTTTGCTTGTGACATTTTCCTGTAATATAAATTTTTATTTCTTTGAACTTTTCCATATTTGTTTTTAAAGAAAAATAACTGATTTTTATGTTTTATTTATATACCAAAATAAATAATGCCATAAACCATAAGATTACTACTGTTGGTTTTTGAAGTTTTAGAACTTGACACAAATGCTATGCAGAAATTTATTCATTTTTGCTCGTGTAACACTTTCTTTACATAAAAATTACATTGGGCACATTGCCTAATAAAGCAGTTTTAATACAGCTGGATGAGCAAGTTAATGAAGTAGCCTATTTCATTTGAAACAGGCAGTTGTCATTGGCTTATCCAGCTGAACTGAAGCCATTTTATCGAGCAATGTATCCATTACATAACTATAACAAATAATATATGAATGCCTAATTCTACTAGAAATAATTGAATTAGAAATTATACTTACTGCACCCAAAGATAAGCCAACTCTTCCAGTTAATACTTTATATACGTAACTAGTAAAAGAAGAAACTACACCTGTGAATCAATTATTTAGATTTGAATATTAATTTTAAAATCTTCCAAAATTTCAATAAGTTAACTTTGTAATGTTAACTACTAACCTGCACTAAGATACAATGCCAAAAATTGTTCTTTTCCAAACATGGACACTGCAGTTGATGAAAAACTATATAAAACGAACATGTTTGCTGCCCAATGCCACCAAGAATAATGGCTAAACGTAGATAGAAACATTGGCCAACACTGGCTTTCTACAAGAAAATCACAAAGTATTTTAAATATAGTTAAAAATTAAATTTTATTTGATGTACTATACATTTAAAATAAATAAATAAAACTTACTGGCTGCCGGATTTGAACAAAAATATTTAATCATCAGAGGTTGTAAAGATGGCTTTTGCCATATCAATAATATGGCAGTGTTAATTGCTATTATAAACCAGGCCATTTTCTGACCGTCTGTTTGATAATTCCACCACTCATTAATCTAAATTAAAATATATTAAATTAAAATAATTTTGTTTTTTTATAGTTACGACATTACTTAAAATAAAAATTATATACTCTACGATTTTTCTAAATGATCCTTTCTTGTATGCGGGTGTGTTTTTCCACCATTCGGTCTGACGGTCAATGAAACTAAAGGCACGTTTCCTCATATTTTCATATTGCCAAATGGCAGCACAAACAAAAGTACTTCCCGTGAACTAAATTCAAAAAATATATTTTAATAATATTGTATAGATTCATTTATATATTAAACAAAAATCTTAGTTTAGATAATATTTATAAAAAAAATTGCTCACACAAATAGTGAATAAAAATGGCTTGAATAATTTTTGAATTGGAATCTTTTCTTCTGTTGCTGAATGTTCAGGCATTAATCCCACACGTTTCCGCTTCTGTAAGCCTTTTCTTTCTCTTTTTAACCATCTTAACGTTGGATAAAAAATTTTGCTTCTCTGGTAATCAGTTAAGATATTGCTAAGTGAACATAATCTGAAAAATAATTCAAAAAACAATCATTTTATACATTAATATCTATCACACTCTGATATAAATTATTAATAAATAAAATTAATTTATAGCAGTTCAATAAGGATGTGTTGAATCAATATAATCAGAGTTGTTAGTCTAAGTTTCCATCATTAATATCATACTTTAATTACAAAGAATATTGTCTAACTCAATACAGAACAATTTACTGTAGTTAATATTCAAAGAACTATCAAAAATACAAATAATATATTTATTCTAATAAACAGCATGCCATTTATTAGAATAAAGTATATGACAAAATTCTTTCTAAAGTAATAAATTTCTAGTTAATCCACTCAAAAAGTAATTAGAAACCACATCATAAAAACATCTTTAAATAAAAAAGATAAAAATAAAAATGCAAGTCAGTCATATGAATGAATTTAGATGTTTTAAAAATAGCATCATCTAAATTTACAGTATATTTTATTTTACTAAACCATTTCATAGATTATAGTCATTACTTCACATAATTATATCAAAATTGGTCATACATAGCAACAAATTTAAAAGATGAAGCATTTTAATGAAAAAATGTGGACATTCTTAACTATTACTTCAACTTATCTATCTACTTATTATATATCTAAAACATTTAATAAGAACTTAATTAATACATCACAAATATATCAATAGAGAACCAGACAGTATTTTACAACCATTAAAACAAACTTTGAAATTGTTAAAAATACTTGTACAGGTAATCAAAATGTTATCTACAAACAGAATAAATCATAATCCAATTTAATAGGTATCTAAATGTATCTAAAGTTGGTATTTTTGGACTAGAATTACTACCGTGCACTCAACACAAAAACAGTTACGCAAGCATCAATCGGATATTAAAAATACACCACCACCTTGACGGCATACATTACCGATCCTGATATTCGGGCAGACTTCCCAAACACCAAATTAATCAGATAAGCATTTCAAATTGATCACATCCGTCACCTGGAGGCCTGGGAGATCTATAAAGCCAACATTGGGAGCACCTGTATCAACTTTAAAGATAAAGAGGCGATCACGCAGGCGTGGAGATACCTATTCGAGGAATTTGAACAAGGACAAGCAGAGGGGTGAAATGTGGTATGCGCAATATTTACAACTCCGGCAACATTGTTCTAATGGTCGAGGGGAGACATCACTTAGTCAGCACTTGAAGACGACCTCGGTGGAGGCAGAAAACGTTAGTGGATATTGTAACGAACACAACATTGATATATAAAGGTTTTTTTGTGGATAGTTTTCTATTACTTATTTACTCAAAATTACTCTTAAATGTATTTAACTCCTACAATTCATTCAATTTAAATCAAATTAGTAATTTATATGGTCTCTTATGCATCAAATATATGGAAGATTACATTGATTTCTTTTAAATATTTCTTCAATAAAATAGAATTTTCAAATTTTCTGATGGTAAGACAGCCAAAAGGCCTTTTTTTTGTAATCCAATAAACAAAAAGAATAAACTCATAATAAACACTACTTCAGCCCAATACTTTGTTTGTTGTACTTGTTGTTTGGCATAACCTTGTTGGCCATGTCCTTCAACTTCATGCAGGAAGAAGTGACCAAACTGTTCAAAGAAATTGGTAAGAGGATTGGAATTCTCTCTCAAGACTTGCATATTGGAAGACTGCAATATTACTTGAGAAATTTGCAAGCATTGTTTTTTATTTGTAAACTAAAATTCACTTATTTGTGGTAGGATTAACAAAAAGTAATGAAGCAAAAGCAATAGATAAAAAGACAATTAAATAGCTTTTCATTCATGGTTTCATCTAAATTTTTGTTCTACTACATTTTGTGTTATTGACTGGTTATTGGAGTGGATACTATCTTGAAATTAAAACTCTGAACAGTGATTACGGGTCATCAGACTTACAGAGCTGTTCTATCTTTCCAACATGATATTCTTTTTTCTCTCCTTTAATGCACTTGAGATTACATAAACTAGAATTCCATCTGACTGAAGCACAGCAACACATGCAGGCTCACATTAGCTCATTAGACTCTAAATTAAAGCAACTTGTTACTCTGCATAAACAGTAAATTCTTACCTTTGTTCTAAAACTTCCTTAACTTACATAATAAACGTTGTTCAAGATATAATATGTTAATGTATTATACCTTGCCAGGTATTTCTATGCAAGGTATAATACATTGACATATATATGGTGAATTTTTTGAGAAAAATGGAAAAAGAAGATCAGTATTCAAAAAAACTTGGCAAGAGCTTTGCCATATTTCGAATGTTGGGTAGCACGTACTTGTTTGTTTGTTTGTTTATGTTTTCACAATGCAAAATTTTCCAACTGACTTAACATGGAAATTCTAGTGATGCAATGAATAGTATATTCAGCCTCAGGCCGAATACCGAATATTCAGCCAAACTATTTAGCTTGATTAACGCACATATGAAAATTGGCGCGCAAACCACATTATGGCAAGGACTCTGCTCTCTATTGGTCCGCTGTCACTACGATTTGCCAATCGTGTTAATTCTTGACAGTTGTAGTGGACAGACACAAGCGTCATGGCAGTATGTGATAAATGATGATATCAAATGTGGATAACAATGAAATGACCTACACGTATAAATAACAGAAAAAGAACAGAGAAGGACTGCAAAGTGAAAATGTGAAAATAAATATGAAATTGAGTTGATAACATAATCGAACAACTCAAGGCAGCTTATTGGCGTGAAATTTGCGGCCATCAATGCCAAATAATTGTTCTCATAAATTTCAGAAAGCTAAATGCTTGTAATGAAAGTCACTTAGTGTGCATGGGCGAAAGCCTGGGGCAGTTCAGGCTAACAAGTTGTCTGGAACTTCAGTTATGATAAATAATTTTTTACAATGAATCAAAAAAGTTAATTTAATTTTCAAATTTATAATAAGGGATGATTTCATAAAAATGCTTTACACATCATTAATTATTATTTTTTCAAATTTTATGACCTAAGTTTCGATCTAATGTGCCCACACAGTAAAAATTTTCATACAAATTTTTTACTCTTTTCACTCCTTTAGGGTTGAATTTCGTAAAAACTTTTCTTAGCACACCTAAATTTTACAAAAAGAACACATCCTCAAACTTTTAAGTTTCTAGCACCAGTAGTTTTGGCTCTGCATTAATTATCCTATCAGGACTTGTTCTTTTATATATGAGTATATAGATGACTAAACTACAAAATAAGTAGGTAGTTTCATTTGATTTGTTACTTTTTTTTGATCTCTTAAAAAAATAACTTAGTTATATTACTTTTCCTTTGATCTTTTACATAAATAAGCAAAAAATTGCACTTTCTCAAACTTGAAGTGTATGTTCAGCATTAATAAAAGTTACAAAAATGATTAATTTACGGTGTTTTTGTTATTTCTTACCCCTTTTTAAGGTATTTGGCCGAATACTGAATAGTAACCAAATATTTGTTGCATCATTAGGAAATTTCCTTCGTTCCCAATATCTCCCATTCTGAATTACATTTTAAAATTTGGCCTCTGCAATAACATGCCATTTTATTACTTCTATTAATGTGCAAAATGTCATTCATATCAATCAAGTCATTACTTCACAAAACATGTTCAAGTGATTTTTCAATTTCAATCACTGCTAAAGAAGCTTGCTTGCTGCACTTCAATCAGTTTTCTAATCTTCATAATTAAAATTTTATTACACTTATTCTGACTACAACTCCTATAAGGGTGTGAGCCCCAAGTTTATTGCTTTGACTTCCCTCCTCATTGGCCAGGTTTGTAATTTTTCATGTTACTATAGCACATGCATTTATGCAGATTGTAAATGTTTTATATTAATACATTATAAATGTCAGCAAGTGTTTTACAAACAAAATTTTAGTTGGTCTTTCTGCTGTCTTCACAAATTGGTAATGTCATCTAACCTAGTGTTTCTCAATCTTTTCCTCAATGCAGACTGGTAAAATTATAGATAACTTTATATGGGCCAATAATTATGTGTGACTATGAATTATGCTTATAAATGGAATCTAGTGTTTTTATTCTATAAAAACCCTAGAGAATTTATAGAATAAAAACATTTTAAATAATATTAGATTGAGAAACACTGGGTTAGATGGCACTACCAATTTGTAAAGACAGCAGAAAGATCAACTAAAATAACTATGTAACAAAGTACTTACAGTAACACTAGATTACTATTTAAATATCATCGATAATCCATATTTTTTGCAAGACTGGTGAAATCTTTCACAGACAAGCACTAGTCCATGGACTGGCAGTTGAGAAACACTGATCTGAATGAAAAGACTAGCAACAAAATATCAAAAAGGCCAAAGAAAATGATGTCCCTTGAAGACAAAATTAAAATGATAGATTATTTATAGAGAGAATAAAACAATAACTATGATTCTCTGCACTTTCATTCAAAATTATTCTACCACAAGAAACATTAAGAAAGAAAGAGAGATTAAAATGCAATAGCAAAATTTCTTTGTACAAAGTCTTTTTTATTGATTGATTTTATTAATCCTCTAAACATATTTTATTCAATATATTTCTCCTTTCTGTAGTTGCAGTTATCATATTCATGGAAGTTTTGAACATAACTGTTGCAAATATAAAACTTATACTTTACAAGATAATTAATGCCAAATGATCTGCCGAATCATCAAGCTATTTTTGGGCTACTTTAATGATTACTTACTAATTAATTTGACTAGAGATAGACAGATATACCACCATCTCATATTAATTTTAATAATTATAATAAATTAATTTTTAATTTAGAAATTTCCGGAATTGGTCACAATCCCAGCCAGTGCCAGGATTGTGACAAATTCTGTGATGTCAAGATGGATGTAAAGGTGACCACCTAGCACAGATGGTCTCCCATTGGTGAGTTACTGATCCATCAGCACAGTTAGCTTCTCAGAGATGGATATTAGCTGGCTATCTGATTCTGCCAGGGATGCCAGAGACGTCAGGGATGACAACAGACTTACTGGACAGAAACAATAAGATGAACAGCACTGGGTTTTTTACAATTTCTGTCCCAAATTCCAATTCTCAATTGGTCTGAAATATTGGTTTCTGCTTCCCCATTGGTCCCCAAATTGTTGCCAGGGACACAATTCAGACAATTCAATGTCAACCACCCTCTCTCTCTCTCCCCTGATGCAGATTGCTCTCCCCGAAGAATTGGGTTATGTTCCTTCCAGAATGATTGTCTCGTAAATTACAGAAAATGAATTTTTTTCCCTTTCAGCGAGGTTGTAGCCATGTCTGCATAGTCTCAGTTGTACCCCCTCTGAGGAAATGTTTGCTTTAGGTTGTGTTGGGTAACCACAAAAACTTTGATCAGTGTCACTCTCGCTCTCGCCCACATGATCTACAACAATGAATGTGACAATTAAGTTTTATAGCACCCAATTTCTTCACTTTCCTTGCTCCATTCTGCATTCTGCAAAATTTGCTTTATAATTTTTAACTTAATTAACATAGTGACAATTTTATATCACTTTTATTCTCAACTTATAATTAAATAAGAATTGTAAAAAATAAACAAAATTGAAATACAGGATTGAACTGGCTCTTGATTTGTAACTCAATTTACACAGAGTCAATGCTGCCACTAGGGCAGTGTTTTTCAACCTTCTTGAATACGCGACCCTTTTACAAGTTAAAAAATTCTGGTGACCCCCCACGATCATATTAAAACTATGTCAGTGATTTTAAAAACTACGTATTTAATTTTCTTTCTGTTGAGATTTAAATATCGATCAAAAAACCAATTGTACTGTAAAATAAACAGGCACAACCTTCTCACTGAAATTGTAGTTTTTTTATTGTAATGTAGGACCTACAAACACTTGTCTGTTTATTTCACCAGGGACCTCATGCACAGCTTTGCGACCCCCCTGGGGGTCGTGACCCACAGGTTGAAAAACACTGCACTAGAGTATGCTGGGCCTGCATGCAAGTCCTTTTCATGCTCCTATTCTTTGAGTTTGATCATCATCAAAACTCTTTTAAATTGAATTGAATGGTATGAATGACAACATTGTTATATACAGTAGATCCCCCTATAAGATGGTAGATACGTTCCGTTCTTTATGAATCCGATTTTGTAGGAATCACAGCCAATCACAGCCCGACACATGTGAAGTTTACAGACTACGACTGTTTGAAAGGTTTTCTTCCATAAAATTAATCGATTCTAGACTAATCCGACTCAACATTTCCAAAATACGTATATTTTTTTTGGAAATAATCCGTATAAACTACGGTATAAACAAAAAATTGTAGGATTACTTACCGAGTGTGCACCATTCGACATCGGCATTGCTCAAGCTTGTTTTCATCGCGGAGCAACTCAGCAAACCGCTGCCGCAATTTCTGATGTTATTTTTCTGCGAAAACTTCGCTGAACTTTGGAGACATCATTAATATAAATAAATTCTATCGCCGTTGAATAAGAAATGTTTCTTTCACAAGAAATGTTTAAAATTACAGTACTATATTAGACTTACGGTACCTAATTTACATACCGCACAGACGATAGTTCGCCTAAACTCTCCGTAGCGTGGCGCCAGGCGGCGGAAAGCATATATATAATTATAATAAAGTTACAATAAATTAAGTTAATATATAATTATATATACAGTACCTAATTTATATATAATTATATGTACAGACGAAACTAAACTCAATTTACCCACCTAAACGTCCGTAGCATGGCGCTACGGATGGCGGGAAAGTAGTTCGGCTGCCCGATGATGTTTTACGTAATTATAGGAGTTATTTTACCGTTGTGTACAGATACCGCCACAATTTTTTCGCCGTCTTATAAGAATCGTAATTATAGGAACCAAGTCTTATAGGGGGATCTACTGTACTAATCCATACAAGTTTATTCTTTATCAGACAAGATAGTCACCACCTTTGCAAATGCTTGATCATGCAATATTATAAATTCATATAAATATACGAGATGTCCATAAAGTCTAAGTTGAGTTTTAAAAATTTATTTTTAAAACTGAAAACTGTGCAAAACTTACAGATGCAGTTCTTGCAGCAAAAGGTGGGCAAATGCAAACAGTTTTAATCAGCATATCAGAACACCTCCACATGTGCTTTGTTCTCTGCAGCATATCCAGGTGCTGTACACAGCCTCCACATTTATTCACTGACAAACAGTCAGCCAGCACACAGGCTG
This sequence comes from Centruroides sculpturatus, assembly GCF_000671375.1. Taxonomy (NCBI): domain Eukaryota; kingdom Metazoa; phylum Arthropoda; class Arachnida; order Scorpiones; family Buthidae; genus Centruroides; species Centruroides sculpturatus. The sequence goes on along the minus strand of NW_019385307.1, from coordinate 142,492 downwards.
TTGACATTTCTTGTATCATTAAACTTTACATACCACATATTTATGTTCCTTTAGTCTAGTGGTGTTGGTCCATACTGTTGTCTGAAATGATGCTGAACCATTTTCATACTCCCACTCTAATGATACCATATGTGGTCACCAGTTCGTGTGAAATTACTCATTACAAACAGGGCCACATACAATAAAAGATTATCATTCATTCTATATATGAATTATGGCACGACTGTACAGGTTAATACACGAGGTGTTACTACACACGTCTGGAGAGGTCCAAATCCAACAAGAATGTGTGTGATGTCATAGGTCAGGTCAGGGGTTCCCCCTTGTGGCGACTTTGGGGTTTATCGCCAAAGCTGTCGCCACAGTACTCCCCCCCCAGTGCCGTAGGTACGAAGTTAAAGGTACCGGGGGTTGAACCTGACTCTTCTTCCAGAACGTGTCGTCGTCGTCGTGTTGGTAGGCACGGAGTTATTAGGAGTGTTTATCCTTGGTCGCTCCGGGGAGTCTGGACGTGTTGTCCTGGACGAGTTTGACGATGTGCTGGCGTTCTCGCTGTCCAGAAATGCTGGTTTCAATCGATCGATGTTGACCTTTGTTGTTTTTCCGTTGACTAGGATCGTGAAGTGCTTGGGTGTCCGCACGGTAACTGGGAAGGGT